>NW_020528504.1:0-201920 GCF_003368295.1 Carassius auratus
ACTAATATTATCTTTCTCTCTCTCTCTCTCTTTCTCCATGTGCTGCTTTCATAAAATGCTGCAACAACAGGTAAGACACTTTTCTGCTTTTTTGTGCAAATTAATATCATTAATAACATGTGTGTGTGTGTGTGTCTATTTGTAATCTGTTGTACCTTGAATTACTCAGGAATGGTCTATTTTTACTGACAAACACCAACACAAAGACATGCTTTAGTTATAATGGACTTAAACTGTAAGTCACGGAGTAAAATGGAAAATCAGACCAAATGAAAATTCCAACATTCCAGTTGGTTCAGATATTACACCTTTATTTGGATTCCAACAATTGAAATCCAATATCCATATGTGATATCATTTAAGCAGATATTTATTTCTTCTAGCTTGAATACCACTGATATGACAATACAGGAGGTGCTCTCTGCCAAGCGTGAGTCAACCACCGTCCATTCATTCATTAGAACATACAGCGTACAAAGAAATCCACTATTTTACTGCTCTCCAGTAATCCAAATAAACTCAACTGTGAAACATCAGTTCTTGCCCAGAGCTGAGAGCATATATTGAATCCTTTTTCCTTCTGTAAAGTACTCTTGTCATCATAGTCATTCAAGCTAAGTAACTTGTTTGCTTTGTTTGAAAGGAAACATCTTGATGTTTTTGTTTGATTTTGTTTGCTTCAAGACCCTGAATCTCTGTGTCTCTCAATTTCAGTTGGGCAAAAGAATGATCTGCCTTTTAATGAGTGACAAAAAATGTAATGAGTGAAAACAATATTTTTATCACAAGCCCAGCAAAAACGAGATTCCTATCATTTCAGTAGGGAAAGACCATAGAGATGTGATTCAACAGCAGAAAATACTCGCTCCTTCAGGGTATAATTAGCCTTTCTGAAGGACCTGTGGCAGTTCAGGCAAATGAAAACAGGTCTCTTGAAGTATTCACACGTGCATGAGAGTTTGTGGTATTTGTCTTAAGTATCTTGTAGCACTGCTTATAAATGGTTTTATTGACTTGAGTCAACAGCTCCACACTAGACCTTAGTCAGGGTTGCATATTTAATTTTTGACAGGAATGAAAATGAGGCTATGATGGACTGACGAACAGTGCATTCAGTGGATTGTACTACTGTTTAACAATAAACTAGGCCAGATTTAATAAACAGGGGTAAGTAGCGTTAGGGCGCTATTTCTATATGTGCTTTTTGGGAAAATTCCGCGGGTGATTTACAGACAGTGCAAATATTAAAGAACACAGACGTAGCCAGATTATTTCATAATGACCAGCGCAGTCTAGCAAGAGAAGTGGCGAATTAATGCCTGCTTTAAGACATGCTATTTGAGGGCGTTAAATAATTGCGCAAAATAACAGAAATTTGGATGATTGCAACCTTAATCAAGGACTTTTATACAACGTGTGCCATTGTTAAGAATATTTGTGGCACAGTTATGTCACATTAACTGGCTGTAACTCATTTGAATTTGTCTGTAAACGTCATAATAAAATATGTCAATATTCACTTGTTGAGCTGAGCTGCTCAAATGGAAACTGAGGGTTTGAATCTGGACTATTTTGTGTCCTGAACCCATTCTGATTATTTCCCGACATTCCATGGGACATTTTTGTTACTCAAAGGTTGCTTTTTTCAAGTTATCAACTTTGTTACAGATCTTTCTCCTAAACATCTTATAGAAAAGTATTGAGATTTTTTAAGTTCATGTTGAGAATTTTGACATTTGACTGTAAATGTTTAGGTAGGAACATTTGATTTATGATGTTGATATCTGACTTGAGTTTACTAAGATTTTTTCCTTGTAGGAAATTCACAGAATTGGGAAACTTCAAATGCTGTCTAGGACACATTTGAGAAACATATATCTTTCCTACAAGTCTATTTTGGAAAATCTGAGCATAGTTTGTGACCATGTTAAGATCCTTTCTGAAATGTGAGAGATACATTTTTCTTAGTCTGTAAATGGGCAAAAGCCCCAAAAATAATATTAAATACACACTGTTCAAGTGAGGTTGCACAGTAAATCCAGTGTGAATGTTTTGCACAGTCATAAGAAGTAATCTTTATAAATAACTCTTAAGGCCTGGTGCCCAGCAAGTTTTGCAAGTGTATCCCCGAGCGTTTGGAGTGAAAGAGGAAGGTCGTTTAAAGGATGGAACACGCACAGAATGTTCCTGTGTGCCGTGACTGAACAAACCCAGGGCTCAGGAGGAGCCATCCCGTCTTCCTCTCTACGTCCAATTATTCAACCCGCTCTCACCCACTGAGAAAAATGGAGCGAACGAGGGAGAGCTTAATAGTGATAATTAAAGACCATAAAAGGAGAGGCACAGAAAAAATACCCTGCCAAGTTAGACCGAGGGACAAGTGGTTGTGGATGAAAAGAAAGAGTGCGAGAGAAGAGGGTTATATCACAGATATTGTGGTTGTAAAGTTTCAATTTTAAAATCTGTATGGTTTTTCCTGTATTTTTGGCAGCCACACAAGAAAAACATTCTGCCACCAAAGCAGCTTTTAAAATATTTTATTTTTTTGTTGAGGCTTGTTGGACATTTAATTGGCAACCATGACAATCGATAATGTCAGAGCTAAAATTATCATATGAATGATTAATTTGTAAGTAATGTGGTGTATTTATGTTTAAAAATGATATATAATTCTGCTAAATTGTACACAGGTAACAATAGCTATGAAACAGTTACTTCAAACAGTATTTATAATATTTTATGTCATTATTTTTACTATTACAATCAATTAAATGTGTATTTCAGTGAAACGAAGTATCAATGTTGAATCGATCCATAGGTAACTTTATTTTAAATGTTTAGGTTATTGATTGATTGATTTACTCATTCACTCATTCACTACAAAAAAAAAGAAAAAAAAAAATGTTTTATAAAAACTCATATGTGACCTACAGTAGCTGTTTATTAGCTACCACTGAAGTCCTGAAGTGACCAGGAAAAGCCCTGTGTAAATTGCTGTTATTATCCCTGCAGACCTGTCATGTCCCTTGTTCCAGTCCCAGTCCCTCTTCCGCCCCCTCTTCTCTCTTCTTATCTTTCGGTCCCTGTGTCTTTGGCCTGCATCTCTTGGGTACTGATCCTTATGCATCCATAACACTGTCCTCTGTTCCCTCCTCCTTATATTCCAGCAGTGTAGTGTGTCCCAGCTAGTGGGCGGCGAGCGATGGATACGTCCTTCTCCATGAGAGTCACTCCACCTGAGGGTTCAACCTTTTCCTTAGTCCTCAAAGCACTTTCATTTTATATTTTCTTGTTTCTTCTGTTCGTCCTACTAAATACGGTCCATTTACATCAGCTGGCTCATCAGCTAATGCACAATTGAGAGGGACTGTGCATGAGATGTTTGAGAAAAGAGGAAAGAGAAAGCATGTAGTGTGCATTTGAATTATTGTGTAGGTGTTTTTCACTAACATTCCAAGTTTAGAAACACTTGTTCTAATTTTTTTTTTTTTTTTTTAAAGAAAAAATGTATACTTTTATCCACCAACATTCTTAAAACTCTTAATTGGCATTGATGGTTCCATTAAGAATCTCTAGCATTCATGAAACCTTTCCATTCCACAAAAGGTTCTTTATAGCGAGGGAAAAAAATAAATAAATAAATAAATTCTTAAGATTATTAAAATGTTCTTTACACTTTTTTTTTTTTTTTTTTTACTGAAAGGTTTTTACACAAAACAGCTCTCCAAACCCCTTTTTGGAACCTTTTATAGAAGATTACTTAAAAAAAAAAAAAGAAATAGAGACAGAAAATGAATAGGCCCATCAGACCTTATACGATCAAACTGTCTTCTTTGAAGACACTCAAGCTTGGAACAGTCTTCACTTCTCTAATGATCAACAGGCTGACTAGTTTTCTGAAGAAATGGTTTCATTCGTCCCATTTTTTACAGCAAATTTTAAGTTCAGAAATAAGTACACTCTACTAAAGCAGCTGAAAAAAGGAGAATGAAAAAGTATTACGATTTACACACTTCATTAAGTAGCATGGCCGTTTTTAACTGTGCCAAGATAATTTAGGTTTCTGTAGTACCAAATTAGCACATAGAATGATTTCCTATGGCTGAACTAACTAGACCTAAGTAATGGCTGCTGGAAATGGTGTTTTCCTTCACAGGTAAAGATGAAATAATAGTTATTTCATACAATAATAAATAATAACCAGTTCAATAAAATATCCTTTGTTGAACAAAGGTATACATTTTGGTGTAACTAAATGTAGTTAAATATGTTGGAACCTCTTTTTCTCTCATACAGTTTATGTATGTATGCATGTATGTATGTATTTATTTGTTTATTTACTTCCTAAATAATTATATAAATGCACCATTTTACATTGTAATCTATAAAAATCTAACACATGAAATTAATACAAGGATTTAAATCTGTCTCTGATTTGTGACCATTTGAGCAACGCTATCATTACCTTCACATTATCAGAACATATAGCATCATTTCATCTGTTTGTTGTGGTTTGCACTGTTGAATAGGCGCTGCGTGGCACTTGCATGTTTATATGTCCTGCATTTAGAAGATTAAAACTGACCTCTGTAATTTCTGATCCATTCAGTAGCATTGCAGGTGTTCATGAGTGACTCAGAACCATTATCATCGACAAAGAAACAAAGGCGCACAGCTGCGGCGTAGAGCCTAGAGACACACAATCACACACACTCGCTCATTTACCTCTAACTCACTGATGCAGTAGACAGTAATTTTATCACTGTAATTAAGTCTCTAATAAAAATCTCCACACATGTAGAGCTCCAGATAAGTGTTTGTGTGCTAGTGTGACAGACAGATGGTCACACTCCGCTCTGGTGAGCACTGGAAACTTGCAAGTACTCGTCAACTCTGATCATCTCCATCGCAATAAGTCTTTGCTTCTAAAAGGCCCAAATGATCACACTTGTGACAGCCAGATGCATTAGAAAGCATACCTAAAATTAAAATGTGTAAATTAAACACAAGTAAGTGAAAAAGACAAGAGAGGACAGAACAAGACGCTTAAAAATGCTTAAAAAATGTTTTTTTTATTTATTTATTCAACAAATTAATTTTTATTATTATTATTATTATTTTTAAATGTATTTATTTCATTTTATTTTGCATTTTCTATTACATTAAAAACCCAATCATGCCTACGGTTATATTTTATTTATTTTAGTTACTGCCCTACTACAGAGGTAGGATCTGTACCTGCAAGATGTGGATGAGTCAATATGCGTGCAGTGCAGATGAGTCAGTTAGGCCAAACTCTCATGAACGTGTGTGGGATTTCAGTGCTGTGGTCTCATGAATCTTTTATTTGTAACTTTTGTGCATAAGCCCTGCTGCTCAGTAAACTAATGAAACCTGTTTTGTAGACATAAGTCAACGCGAATACTAACAAACAGATAGCACAAAGTCATAATATATTTCTTGTCTTCCCGGATTCATCTTTTCTGGGTCTTTATTCCAGCCTTCCAGTCTCCTGCTTCTCTCCTTCCTTTGTCTTTGGTGCATGTAATATTTATTGAGCATGGTGGAGGTTCATAACAGCAGGCTCAGATGACCTTGATCAGGCAGGCGTGAGAACAATTACAGGAAAACAAACCAGCACAAAATGAGATTTTACGTGTTCCTCCCTGAGGTGAATTAGTGCCCCAATTAGTTTATATCCACTTGCCTTTTTTTTTTTTTTTTTGTCCAAATTATACTGTCAGTTACCTTACACTTCAAAGTTTTTACAATAGCACAGGTCACATTGCACAGGTCAAGTTACCCTTTGAGATATATGCATCTCCTGTAGCTGTCTATGTGGAATAGTAACTCAAAAATGGCAATATATATGTATAAATGTATCTATGTATGTACAGTATACTTTCTGTGATCCAAAGCTGAATTTTCAGAAGCCATTACTCCAGGCTTCAGTGTCACATGATCCTTCAGAAATCAATGCAATATGCAGATTTTATGCTAAACAAACATTTCTTTTCAATATTGAAAACAATTTTCTGCTTAACATTTTAGTGGAAACGGTGTTGAATTGATGAATTGATTTCAAAAAGAAAATGTAATTCTTTTTTAAATTAAACTGACTTTGGTAACTTTATAAATGTTGTTACTGTCACTCATGTTCAAATGAATGTATCCTTGCTGAATAAAAGTATTAATAGAAGAAAGTGAAATACAACCAAGTATGGTGACCCATACTCAGAATTCATGCTCTGCATATAACCCACCCAAAGTGCACACACACACACACACAGCAGTGAACACACACACACACCGTAAACACACACCCAGAGCAGTGGGCAGCCATTCATGTTGCGGCGCCCGGGGAGCAGTTGGGGGTTCAGTGCCTTGCTCAAGGGCACCTTATTCGTGGTATTGCTGGCCCAAGACTCAAACCCACATCCCTAGGGTTAGGGGTCAAACTCTCTAACCCTAGGCCACGACTTCCCTGTGGGGAAGTGCAACAAATAAAAAAATATAACAAAACATTATATAACTGTACTATATCCGATATATATATATATATATATAAATTTGCAGAATATCCATGCAGATTTCTCTCCATGTCTTTCAAGCATTTTGAGTGATTATTTTTAGTAAATTAATATCTACTTCAGGTGTCCAGCTCATGCCTGGTATCTCAGAGAGTTGGATCACTGATCTCACTAAATGGGTACAGTTAAATGATGAGCGGATGGTGGAGACCCTCACCCACGTGATGCAGCCGAACTGTGTTCCCGCAGTGCCTGAAAGAGCTCGTTCTTGCTCTGATTCCAACTCCCCTCGCTAATTAGGCAAGATTCCCGCTCATATTTGCAGATTTGCATCCTTAAAAAGGATATGTTAATGTCAAAGCTGTTTTGAAATACTGCCACTGTCTTTCTCGTGTTACCATAGATTAGTTAAGCATTTTATTTTTTTTGGACCAGGCTGATCTTTGTCTCGAAGCTTATTGTCAGTCTTTGCTCACCTTGAAGGAAGGCGGAAAGGGTATCAGAGTATAACGATTGGGTGTAATTTCGGTAGACAAGGAAGGAGGAGAGGAGGTGGTGATTGAGAACAATGGGAAAGAAATCAGAATGAAAAAGTAAGTCATAAAGTCTTTGAGGGCAAGTGCATCTCTGGCTCTGACTGATGGAGTCCCCAGGGTGTCAGCCATATGCCATTTCTCATGATGTCATTCATACAACTTTTATACCTGAATGTGTTATGAACCTTTCATAAATCACACTGAAAGCATTGATATGCTATTGCTTTCGAGTAGTTAATGTGAATGAATCCTTGGCATGTGTTGAAAAGTGATTGCCGACATTGGCGATGTTGACTATCTGGACTTGTTTCCTAGATACAAATTTAGTTCAATCCTTGATTAATCGCACTGCCAGCAATTAGTTCCTATTGACAATCGTTAATAGCTCAGACCTGTACTTCATTAGTAGAGAGCTAGTCCAAAATTAAGTTCTCAGGGGTCGGTAGAAATCAATTATGTTGTAGCTGTTGCTCATTAGTCAGCCGGTTTTACTGATGTACAGAAATGTACAGCCATCATAAGTTAAGCACAATTCACACATGGTTTGGATATATTAAAACATTTCCATGTATGTATTAATACTAGCTCAATATATAATCAATTTGCACTTATAATCTACATTATGTTAAGTTTTATATTGTTATAGTTTATAATGTTATTATTTTATAATGTATTTTTTGTCTAAAAATTATATAAATGTAATTAGTATTATAATGTCATTATTATGTAATTATTATATAATAACTGTATAATTATATATAATTATATATGGATTATATATTATTTAGTATTTCCAAGTTTATTATTTATCATGCTCAGAATCTCTGAACCTATTATTATTATTTTTTGTGTGTGTTTTTGTTTCTTGTGTGTTTGATGACATTTGAAAGTCATTCTGTATGAGCAAAGATTCGTCAAGTGAACAGTGTGTAATGGAGTCAGGACCCTGAGAATCTAAACACAGCTTGAGTCATAAGATGTATGACAGTTAAACATGATTCTTAGATGCACACTCAGGATTAGATCATTGCTTTGAGGAGTTCAGCTAAACTTTGCTGGCAGGACTGGGCACTTCTGCTCTGAGGCATTGAGGCAGGAGATGCCTTGCTCCCTGCAGCACTAATGGCTCACGTGACGGGGGACTTTGCAGTCTGCTCATAATTTGATTGTTAGCATATGGTGCTATGCTTACGGAACAGCCTCGACTCATCAAATATTCACCATTACAAACAGAACAAAAAGCTCCCCCCACCCGCTGTGAAATTCATATTTCATTCAGCTCACTCTTTCTTTGCTCTGACTTTCTCCTGGCCCTGAAGGTTTCCGTGGCTTCTCTATTTTTCTTCTCTCAGGACAAGCGTGCTCTCAAAGCACTGCCATCTTTGGAGCAGCAGGGGTGGGTGATCATCTAACCAAAATATTACAAGAAGATATGAGTAATTTTATATGCATGTGCATGAATATAGTAAAAAATATGGACACGCACATACATTTGCCATTTTTCACTTGTATTCAAAAAAGCAGAATAAAAAAAGAAGACTGAAACAGTAAATCAGGAAGCATTGAGACTGGACAGTGATCATGATTCATTTGTAGATGGTGAGAGAGATTTGGAAAGGTCGTTGGCTTATCAGACTGTCTATCAGCAAAGACAACTCCAATGACCGGACATTATCAGATCTTACCCAAAGTCAAACCTGTGTTGAGGGTCACTCAGTGGTTGTTGGTATATTAGGAAACCTGTGGTTTCAAGAATAACCTTTACCATCCATGGAACTGTTCCATTATGCAGCAGGTTCTTTAAATTGGGAAAACATTATTTAGATCAAAGTTATCCTTAAACCAACAATTAATAAACAAACAACAAATAAAAAGATTCTTTAAATAACTGTTTTAAAGGTCCCGTTTTACGCGCTTTTTTTGTAGCTTTGATTGTGTTTACAATGTGCAATATAACGTGTTCATGTTTCGTGTGTAAAAAAACACAGTATTTTTCACACAATTCACCTATCTGTATACTGCTATTTTCACTGTCACAAAAACGGGCTGATGACTTCCTTGTTCTATGAAGCCTCTCCTTCAGAAATACGTAACGGGTTCTGATTGGGCCAGCGGTTCCCAGGTAGTGATTCGACAGCAGCTGAGAGCAGGCTGCCCTCCTGGTAACGCGATTGGGCTAGAACGCACGTGCTGGAGATGTATTTATAGTCACAGGAGCGTTTTTACTGACGAGATGCGCATGAAAACCGCATTTGTTTTTTTTGCACAGCCCTAACATCTAATTAACAAAGCTAAACAGCGTTGCCCTTTGTGTAATAAGTTACAGAAATTGTTAAACGCACCTTAAATAATAATATACACTTACCGGTTGTGGTCCATAAACAACGCCTTCTCCAGACAAAGAGGGAACTGCTCCATCTTTCAAGAATAATTTGTGTGCAAATCCGGCATTAAACTGATTGAGATTGAGAAAGTTGTCCTCAGCAAAATGAGCTGCACATAGTTTAACATGTGCATTATAATTTTCGGGAACCGAGTTAAACATAAATTGTAACCATTAATCTCAAAGTACAGCGTTCCTGGGAAGCCCAAACAAAGATGATTGGACTCAGCGTTTCAATGACATGGCGACAAAAACAAACAGCTCTTCCTTCTTCTCCGTTGGAGTGCAACAAGGCCACGCCCACTGTTTGTGAATTCATGTGGGCGGAGTTTAGTCAAAAAAATGTTTTAGTGACGTCATTACTGCAGGAACTAGAGGGATGTAGTCCAAACGGGTCGTTTTTTGTAGGCGAATTCTGTTAAATCAAATATCTCGCTTCGCATTGAACTTTGAGCTTTAGCATTTTACAGATATTATTTATACTCTAACAACAACATTACACACTAACTAAAGTTTAAAACATGGAATCACAAAGAAGGGGACCTTTAACTGATGAGATATTTGAGAAACCAAAAATGGTTCTTCTATTGCATTACTAATGAAGCTTTTGGAACCATTATTTTTAAGTGTAACCACTTTGAAATCAGTTGCAGCATCTCATTCTACCTGCTGCGTTTTTTTCCACCAAAGTTTAATACATTAACCAATGACCATTGATCTTTCCCTCTTCCACTAATCTTTCTTTGTTTATATTGGTGCACCTTCCATGGCCTCGTCTTGCTTCGAATCCTTCAGGCTGCTAATTACAGCCAAGCAATTCACTTATCAGAGAAGCACTTTGCCATAAATTAATAGAAGCCCTGAAAACAAATCTTATCTGACTCTCTGGGTGACCGAAGCGTTTGTTTAAATTTCCTGTATCTGATTCCTTACCGCCTGTGAAATTTAATTAAATATGCCTTGTCACATTTCACATTGTTCTCTTAGCGTCCTCTTTCTGTCTCCCAATCTCTCTCTCTTTCACAGCTCTCTTGGGTGTCTTAGACCATCATACAAAGGCTGTGTTCACACCTGGTATTAAAGAGAAAGTTCACCTGAAAATTAATATTCCATTGTCATTTACTCACCTTCATGTCATTTTACACCTATGACATTCTTTCTACAAAAGATGAACATCAGTGGGGTTTAAGTTTGTTTAGTTGTTTTCGACCTCACTGTTACTCATTCAACAAGAAATAAAGATTCCAAAAGTGTTTTTTTAAAGTGATGCAATTGAAGTAATTGTATTATTATAAATAATTTTCCATACAATCTTCCATAGATGTTAATTGTTCTTTATAGAACCATCGGTGTCAAAAAAAGAACCTTTATTTTTTTAAGAGTGAACAGACAAAAACAGTTGAAATGTTCTTCACAATATCTTCTTTTTTGTTAAGCCGAAGAAAGAAAGTCATACAGGTTTAGAACAGCACTCGAAAGATGACAGAAGTGTCATGTTTGGTTGACCTATCTCTTTAATACCAGGTGAAAACAGGGCTAAAACGAAAACAGAAGAAAGGCCTCAACTAGCATCATTGAACTGTTAGCAATGGCAGGTGGGAGCTGTCATCGCTGAACTCTTCCCCGTAGTTCTGTGAGTTTCTGTTTCTAAAGAAGCTGGTTGACTGTAGAGTTGTCAATGCGTACACCTGAGCTTTTGGCAACACTCTCCACGTCAAATCTGTCTAAGGTGAGGTTGGCATTGAACAACTGCCTTGGGTTCCATCAGGATTGTGTGGGAGTATTTTTTTCTTTTCTTTCTCTTTCACATCTAATTTACACCCTCTCACATTCTGCTTTGACATCTACTTAGCTGACTAAAATGAGTTATGAGAAAGAAGGGTGGATGGGTAAATAAACTTTTTTCTTTTGATAAAGAAAGCTAATTTCCAAGAACGCTCTTCAGGGACATGACATTTGGATTTCCTCAGGTGTTCATTTCTTGATTTATACTTTTCTTTACTTTTTTAACAAGCATATGTCTCAACCTGCAGGTGGCTGTTTAAATGTTTAGAATGTGATCTGCCTTTACATGTCTGACTAATTAATCTCCTGGCTTTGATAACTACGGGTACACCATTTTAGCCGTTTAGACGTGATGTTTAAAATTCATTAAATGTTTTTTTTTTTTTTTTTTTTTTTTTTTTGAAGCTGACTGGTTCAAATGGGTTTCTTCTCTCACAATGAGAGTGAGTTTGAATAGGTAGGTAAGAGCAACATGCGTTAAATGTATATAGATTGCAAAGGCGTCTTCATGGAGCTTTATCCAGTCCAACTACCCGGAGCTGACACTTTGAAGAGCTTAAACTGCACTTTCACTCACTGTCCTCCTTTCTAACTCTCTTTGTATGCTTTTCTACCTCCTACCCTGCTGGCTTCATTTGTGGTGGTGTGAAGCTGGCATCCCCCAAGGTTCCGTCTTGGGCCACTTTTTCCTTGTGCGTGTGCCTTTCAGTATTTGGCTTGTAAAGCTCATGATGTGTCCCAGCATCTGCTCAGCATGCTCAGAAGTAAACACAGATAGAGAAGCCAAATGAGCGGGAAAGCAGAGATTGCACTCATGGGCCGTTATGTGCATCAGTTTGGCTTTGCCTACAGATGCAGAAATGTACTTGTTCATACTATGGGCATCTTTCTCAGTGCAGACTGAGCGGGCAGCAGGCCACTCCATCACTCCCCATGTGGCGAAAACAGCTGGAAATCACATGCGCACACACATCTGTTGGACTTGGACTGATGTGACCGAGATGGCTAACTCTGATTTTTTATCAGAGGGAACCATCAGTCCTCTGATTCATCCTGTGCTCAGAAATGTGTGTGAGATGAAAGAGGATGCTGTGTGTAAGAAAGAAGGGAATGAGATGCCTGCGTGACAGTCTGTGTAAGGGTTGTTGCATTCAAAATGCTAGAGGTAACTAGATTTTTGAATGGCCTATTAGTTCATATTTAAGCATTTTATGTATTTATTTAAATGCGTTTTGACATTTAATGATAACACAGGAAACTTGTTCTTTTGAACTTCAGAAACATTATATTTTGCACACTAATGTAACATGGTATTGTTTTTTCATTTTTTATTTATTACGTTATTCTTGTTTTGGTGTGTTATGGAAATAGCACTTTCAGAACGAGACTTGCATATTCTGATGAGCATGTAACACATTCACTAACAATTACACCTCTTTTGTGTGGATGTATACATTTAATATTATATTTATTTTCTGTCTGCATATGTGTCCCCCTGACATTTTTGAGAGTTATTTGGAATATTTAAAAATCTTTTTTTCTTCCCTTTAAAAGATGTTAGTATCTTGCTTTTTAATACCATGAAGTGTTATATTTTTCCTTTCATAATTCCGTAATAGTATTTTTATTATAATCGTTCAGTTATCATCGTGATACACATTTTTTATTTTACCTATTTAAATATTCACTTCAAAAATAGTTTGCTATGGAAGAAGACCAACTTCGTAAAAAGGCCAACTATTCAAAAAACGCATTCAGACTCAATTTAACATATCCTGTGTAAATGGCCCCTAATGAAGAGAAATCTAAGCTTGCAAGTGAAAGAATTTTGAAAAGGGGAAACACAAAAAGCGGGATATCAAGCTTATGAGATTCTGCGATAAAGTGTGATATTTTCTAGAATGAGAGAGAAAGTGTGAGATAAAGAGAGATTGAATAATCGTGTCTCATGAGAGAAGAGGCCAGTAATGAAAGAGAGATAGAAGAGGGGGAGGGTTATACTGCAGAGAATTCACATTGCATAGTCATAAGAAATAATTTGCGTTGCAAAAGATGTGTATTGATCATGGCAGTGAGAAACAAGCGCCCAGATCATACAGAGCAAGAGAGAAACTAAAATATCCTCAGCTTACGCAACACGAGCCGCTCTTACTCACAAATGTATACCGTCCTTCAGTGGATTTAAATAAGCTCTGCATTTTTAATGGCAAATTAGACAAAGTTACCCATAATTCCCCATGCTATCTGTCTCCGTTTTGTCCATGGGTTTGGACATCCCATATAACACGTAGCATTTCATTTCCACTCCATTAACTTAAGAGAAAAAAACAATGCATTGAGCGTCGAGTCATGCCGCAGCTGTGCGCAGACTGAAGACGAGTCAAATTAAATTAAATAAAGGCCAACTGATGTCTGTGGCATCTTCCTCTACTCATCACGTTAAAATACTGGCGTTTTGGTACGTTGTTGTTACCAAATTGTTTTAATTTGTAAACTGTATGCTTATTCCATTAGGGAGAGCAAGGAGAATCAGACTGTCCTGGTCTATCCAGCACATTGGGAGAGAGACGGTTAGACAGTGGTAACGGAGTAGCAAGCAATGACTTAGGAGTGAGTTAGTCTGCACGGAATCAGGCAGTTTGGCTTTCTCGAAAACTCTCCCTGTGTTTATTACACCTGCATAGGGCTGTTTCACTTGTGAATGAAACCTTAAAGAGAATACATTGTTCCAATTTAATCAGTTGACTCATTGTCATTCAGAACAATAACATAATTATTCAATCATAATTGTGTAAACATGACTGATTTAAATTATAGTTAAATTAAAAATACACTTTATGCTATTGTTGATTTTATTTTATAGCTTATAGCTACATGTACTGTATATTCAAAAATTTAAAATACTTTCAAAAATAACTGCGTTGTTTTTATTTTTGAGGAAAGTGGCAATGATGCTTAAGTGTTTTAATGAAGTCTCATAGTCATCTTATAGAAATCCAAATTAATTAATTAATCATAAGTCTTGTTTAATTTATAAACGACTCTGTGCTTCTGATCAATCAATTCAATGATTTGCTCATAGCATGTAAAAGATGCATATTTCTTGTCAACTTTTAACGTAAATATATGTCACTGAAATATTATATATAGTTTTATATATAGGTGGGTTGTCTGGTTGTTGTAAGGTGTAAGTGTACTGCATTGTTGTTTAGTGTTGTTTAGTCTCACGTAGCTGGATCCATGGCAGCTTTCTTTGGCCAAGTCTCGCCCATGAGGTCGTTTGACCAACATGTCCAACCACCAATTGCAGTTTGTTTCATTCAGCTGTAAAACTCTGACATATTTTAAAGATTGCCGTGAACTTAAAATATTTCACATACTTTTAAGAATCCAGCGTTTAGTTAGTCCTGATCAGTGCTTGCTGTCACAGTTGTAAACACGCCGGCTTTCTTCTTTTGTGAGGGGATTTGGCACAATGGCATCTTTGTTTCCATTGGAACGTTAAAGAATGCAACACACACATCTCCCAGAAATCCTGTATAATTCAACCAATCCAATGTGGAATTCGAAACTCCTTAAATGTTTCCACTTCTGTGTGGCGTATGCATCAGACATTCACCCAGCGGTCCATGGGCGTGACGTCTGAGGCTCATACTAGGTGTTGTTTGGATGTCTATTTTATTCCTTTTCCAATCAGTATGAAATGTAACCTTTCTCCTTTTTTTTCTCTCGGCCCCAATTTCAAGATTTTTTTCTTTTCTGATCCACACCTCCCATTTTTTGCTTCATCTATCATGTAGAGAGCCAAATTGCCCTTAAATAAGATGATAATTGAGAGAAGTGGGATCCCAGTGACAGCCTGAATGGTGAAAATAGTATATGGTGAACCTGTCGAGGCACAACAAGCTCTGACACGGTTCTGACAGTCTCCATGAGGACGCGCACGCTCGCACACTTAACAGTGAAGCAAAAGCAGACCGTCTCCAAAATTACAGCATATCCCCAGGCACAGCAGACAACTGAGTTTTGCATTTAGACGGGCCTTTAGAAACCTAAAGAAGCCCCTTTTAATATTCAACACATAGCCGAACATACACAGATAGACTCCCCATAAAACAGACATCTGACTAACAGTTTCCCTGCCACCAGTCACTAAATGGATCCATGCCGAATCCCAAATGCACCGGCAGAAGGGCGATAAAGCGAGCGGACCGCTTGGAAGCAGTTGTTTACATGTGCCTGCCAACTGTTAACTTTTCCCTTTTGTTTCCTCTTAAAACACAGCAGAACTTCATCCCTTATTCATACATTAAAAGCACAGAAAAAGATATAGGAAAAGAAGTAGAGAGTGTGGGAACTGCTGTGGGCATTCTGCCCAGTCCTTTGAAGCTATTGGTCTTAATCACAGATGCCATGCTCTCCAACGGATAAAAGAATACCTGAAAAATGCTCCTCGGCTCTATCAGTTCTTTCTAAAAGCCTTTCTGCATGGACCATTATATCAGCCAAGGTCACAGACCTGGACCGCCCAAACATTTTGTGGAGACTGTGTCCCTTTAGAATGAGAGGTTTTACAGTTGATTCATCTTCCCAAAAGCGTCATGCCCGTTCAAGCGTAGGGTCATGCACCCCTCAGATTTTAAATGTAACTTCCAAAAGAACTATTTGTGTCTTTGAAAATGGAGCTCCATGTTTTTTTGTAGGTTTAAAAATGTTGCTGTGAAAGAGATCGTCGTGTGTCTTTCTAGATTATTTGTGTCTACATAAGGTTAATGTTTAAGTTGATACATACATTAGATTGCATGACGCCCCTGTATGGTTTTGCATGCTGTGTATAATCATAATACATTAAATGGAGCAGGCGTTTAGTATGAGGAATGTAGTTGGAGGGGAAGAGCTTTGGAGCAGCAGATATTAGAGTCTTTCATGAATGAAGGGATGACAAAACCGACAAAGAGAAATTGTCAGCCAGAGGGAGTTTGTGAAAGGGAAAGCCAGAGTTTGATAGGGAGATTTTGCCTTTGTATAAAGCTTTATCATCGCATTTACAGTGCCAGCTGCCAAGCCTCTGTGACATATGAGACCGGTCGCAATGACTTTCAAACCAAGTACTCAGATTCATTATTTATTTTAGAAGGAATAGTGAAATCCCATTCACTTATTCTCCATTGGCGTAATGGATGGGGACTCCATGAAGGTAAAGCGGGCAGACTGGATGGGAAATTCTTGTACCTCGTCCCAGCATGGCACACTTGCCCATCTATTTTAGCGCAGTGCTGCGATTTCTCTCTCGAATGAGCTCGAGGTTGACACCCTAGTCACGAATGTGATGCTACAGGAAAAAAAAATATTGAAATATAACAGATCAAATAATGAACTCCATGGACTGGATCAGAAATGCTTAGGGAAGAAAAACTGCACGTTTCTCAATCCTGTGAAGTTTTTATGATTCTTTTGTGAATTTGAAAAAAGCTCCCATCTCGGCTTCTCCTCATATCCATTTTACAACTGGGTTAAGATGAAACACGCATGGAATAACTGAATATGTATTACTTTCTTTATGTATCGGAATGCAAATAAACCATATTTGTTTTCCTTTAGGTGTGTAATATCTGCATGACGGGTCCAATGTGAAATAATCAATTTCTGAGGCAAAGACAGAGAGAAAAAGGCAGAGAGATGTGGTGCATGAATTATGCATAAAAACAAAAGGAAAGGAGTTCATTCTCTTCTTGTTAGAGGTGCTCTTCTCATTGGTTGAGACTTGCTGCCGTATCAGATAGATTAGTCTGTTTCTGTGGGAAAGAGAATCAGGCTGCTGATTGAAGATGACGATCTGACAACCTGATGGAAAGAGAAATGAACTGAAAGTATTTGATTGGATAGGCTTCTCTGAAAAAAAAAGAAATAAAAAGAAAACGTGCAAATGAAGGTATTTTCGTTCTTGGAGGAGCTCTTAGAGCTGCCATCCATTAGAGCTGGACCCATCTCTATTCTGAAGCATGTTTGCTTGTAGAAGTTTGCTGTGTAAGTGTTTGTACGATTGCGTTTGATGTTTGTGGGTCTATGTTTATATGTGGGAGCGCAAGCTTGGTTTAGAGCTTAGGTAGTTAGAAAAAGAGAGATATCGAGAGCTCTGTTTATGATGTAGGTGGTTCTCAAAGTAAGCAGAAGATGAAAGAAACTCCCCTTCCATCCAGAACTCTCTCTCTTTCTCCCCACACATGCTCTATTTCTCATCTCCCCCTTACTCTGCATTTCAATTCAATGTACAAACAAAATTGACCCTATTTACTTTCTTAATGCATGCTCCTGGTTTTATTGTGCACACTTCATTGGTTTGTCTTTGTAATATTTCATTCAAATATAATAACTGTGCCTCGTGAGCATCTCAAATGCCACTAAAGACTAGTCAACTTTTTCATCCCTTCCTCCACTTTGAAATCAAGTCCTACATTTTTATTGCACATTAAATATTCTGTTTGAATTCGGAAATGGATCGCATCCATGAGGTAAAGTGAGTTGCGAGCACATTTTCATGTTGACTAGCTGAAAAAGCTTTAGAGCATGTTGGTTCCGATCCAGTTTTATGTAAATAATGTGTAAACCAACTTATTTGCTGTCATTAAAATTTAATTTATTCACTTGGCTGATGCTTTTAGTGAGTTTTGAGACATTTTTTTTGTGATGTTTGAGTAAATATTGTGTAAAATAACTTAAGAAGTTCCAGTTTCTGGCATTACATTTATATTTCGCATTTTGCTGAGGCTGTTCGTTAGTTTCAAGAAATTTTTCTGTGACATTTAGTGTAAAATAACAAGCAATCTAATTTATCCATTACATTAACATTTAGTCATTTGGAAGATAGTTTTAGTGATTTTATTAGAGATTTTGTTTTATGTATTTTGAATCGATTCTGTGTAAAGTAACTTGAGCAGTTTCATTTGCTTTCATTAAATTTAATGGTAACACATTTATTAATCTTAGTTAATGTAAATTTTATAGTTATATAGTTAATACAACAAATAATGTTATCTAATGGTATCTTACTGTAAATTGTACCTTTTTGTAAATTCTATACAGTTTCGTGTGAAAAAAACTGTAACTTAAGCAGTCTCATTTGGTGCCATTAAATTGACATCTATTCACTCGGCATATGCTTTTTACATTAAATTCCAGGTATTTTGCCATGGTGTATGTCCAATGGAACTTATCCCATGACGATAGCATTGGTGACCAGCTGAGATGCAATTAGTTATATTACAATTACATAGGCAACATGTCCAGAATTGGCCACATCTAGATATCACCATAAGCAATTAAGTTCAAATACATTTTGTAGTGCACTTTTCTCTTGTGTGGAAAGTGTATGAGTCTGATCTGCCTGGCGCCTGATCCCATTAGATTATCTTGATACCTCCTACACCATTTCCCATTTTTTACTGTTTTTACCTGTTTAATTGAGAATTTTGTTTATTTAGCTATTCAAAAAAAAAAAAAAAAAACATAGCAGGAAGGATGCTGCTATGGATTGGATTAGCTGAAAATGTTGCTTTATTAGGGTCTGATAGAATCACTGATGTTCAGTCTTCAACACTGGACACCGCTGAGGGTTCACGCCTCAACAGTAGTTATGCACTCTTCTAATAAGCATGTTGCGGTTTGGGTAAACAACAAACCGGGGGAGTATTTGTCTGGGATGCGGCTTTATTTCTTTTTAATAAGCAGCATGTGTTCAGAGCAGTAAAATGCATGGAGCAGGTCTGTAATTGGGAGAAAATGTATTGTGCTGAGTCATTTGTGTGGCCACAGGGAGGGTCGGGTCTGTCTCGTTTGGCAATGCGAGAGCACAGACAGCATTGTGCTTTTTTTTATGTATTTAAATATTCTTTCTTTTTCATTATTCACTTTTTTGATGTCTCGCTTTTGACAGAAAACAGGTAAGGTGATTATTTTATATTGCATACTGGGGTTTTGATTTGTGATTTGAGGTGATTTTGTTTTTATAGGCTTATTTATAAAGGCCTGAAGCAGTTATACATTTCCATGGAATTATAAAACGATTTTTGAATTGTAAGCAAACAAATCTACTTTACACCCACACACTGACTTGTTTATTTATTTTGTTGTTTGCATTTCATGCCTTTAATGAGTAGGGGAGTGAAAGAAGTTTAGAAAGCTGTGGGAAAAGGAGGGGGATGGGGTGTGAAAGTGACCTCTCATGTTGTTCCAAACCTGTATGAATTTCCTTCAGCTGTTGAACACAAAAGAACATTTTTTAAAGAATGTTGGTAACTAAACAGTTGACGATTGTCATTGACTGTTCTGTAGTATTTGTTTACATATTTGTATATTTCTTTGATAATATGGAAGTCATTGGCTTCCAACCAGTTGTATTTCTTCAAAATATCTTCTTTTTGTGCTCAGCAGGAGAAAGAAAGTCATACATGAGTTTCTAAATTTGATGATGACAATTTTTTTTTTTTTAATTTGGGTTGAACTGTCCTATTAACCGTTGATTTTTGTAATCTACAGGCAGATTTAAGGCAACTCTATGGGACCCCATGCTGCTAAAGGACCCCTCAGTTGACCTTTTTGTTGCCAGTTTATAATTGCAATTGATGTTGTTGTTTTTTTTTCCTCTTATTCATGGAGACATTTCACCCAATCAGAGATTAAAAAAAAAAAAAATAATAATAATAATAATAATAATAATAATAATAATAATAATAAAAAGAGCTACTAACTTAGTGAGAATCACTGCCAGGAATTACACTTTTTTTATTATTAAGCATTTATATTTCACCTCATGAACTGATTTGAGCTTTTTACTTCGTTTAAGATGTTGTATAATTATCATTATCATTGTTAATTATTATTATAAATATAAGACTAATTATAATACCAATGTAAGAAAACAGTTGTCAAATATGTTATAGATTTTAATAGAATCAGTTAACTGAAATACATTCTTACATCTCTAGACTAGTCAAATTTTGGGAATTCAATATTTTTTTTAGCAAGTTTGTCAGCAGGAGTAAAACAAAACAAACAAACAATAATAATAATAATAATAATAATAATAATAATAATAATAATAATAATAATAATAATAATAATAATAATAATAATAATAGCAAAACTAAACTAAACTAAACATGCTGGCTATACTCTTAGAAAAATATTTGCTTTTATTATTTATAAGGTCATCAGTAGTAGGACTGTGATCATTGGGACACACAATTGATGGCTGCATAATTAATATAGATTATTGAAAGTGCTTATTTCATATTGCAGAGAGTGAGAGAGGGGGTAAGGGAAAGATTGAAACAGTGAATGCCTTGATACTTCTTGATACTTCATTT
This sequence comes from Carassius auratus, assembly GCF_003368295.1. Lineage (NCBI taxonomy): Eukaryota > Metazoa > Chordata > Actinopteri > Cypriniformes > Cyprinidae > Carassius > Carassius auratus. Next base: position 20,600 of record NW_020528504.1, read on the forward strand.
GATTATTTTGCCCGTCCACAGTCTAAGGATTTTGATTTATTTTTTAAGTATAACCCAATTCAAACAACTGAAAGAGCCAGAGTTTAGCAGTCTGGTGGACACATGAATTGGGTGGTGGTGACTGCAGCAACAGAGGTGGTCTGAGTCAAATTCCTGGCCTGATTTACTGTCCAAGTCCGCCACTGATATTAAGTATACATAATGATATATGCATCTTCATTCTTTTCTGAATTTGTATTTTATTTGTATTTATTTTTTTGTGCTTAGCACAGTGCATTCTAGGATAGGTTTCACTGTGAAGCACAGATGTGATGTTGCCTTTGAATTTGGAAAAAATGAAGAATATGCTTCTTTGCCAGAGAGGGCTCATGATGGTCCCTGGAAGAGTGACGGAGAGCTCAACACCGTGTAAAGGTGACAGTGAGCTGATGACATCTCTGAAAGTGATGCAACATACTGACATGCCCCTGTTTTTATATTTTTGGGTGTACTCATCTTCTTGTGTGGCAAGACAGAATAGCAGCAGCAAGTTAGTCTCTCTTGACCCTACATGAAAAGGCAGTCTCTCTTTTCAGACTCACTGCTGAAGTCTCAGATTTCCCATCTTTTATACTTGAAGGTCTGCCCACATCTTTGTGGGTGTTTCTTATTTGACTCTCCAGGGTTGCACTGAATCTATTTGCAAAGGTATCCTGCTTCCATGATCCATCTTAGTTTTCTGGCCTGGCTTGGTGATCTGTCTGGCTAATCCTATGCTCTGCTCTCTTGTCTCGTGGTGTTTTGCAGCGGATCGAGGGCACCAGGCTCACGTTTATCCGCTAGATCGCTAGCACTGACTCTGGATCAGCTGCGGCTTTTGCAAAGCTGCACAAATGAGCAGTGCCATGCTGTAGGGTTTGAAGGATCAGCGGGAACGGGAAGGAGGAGCTGGCGTTCTTGTCAGAGACAATAAGTCACTCCGCCGAGAGGAGAGGGAGAGTGAGGGAAATGGAGGGAAAACGAGAGCCGTGCTCGCTCGACTAGCGCTGGGGAAATAAATAGCATTGCTAATGACACCCATATCCACATTACGACTGTGATTATGAGCCATTTGTTTGCTTTATCATGAAGTTTTAAAGTCCCTCAGGCCGTAATGACTCGGAAATGCAAGAGCAGAATAAGAAGACCTTCTTTTCTCAGAGCTGTAAGATAGACAGGCAAGAGGACTGAAATGACATTTTATAAAGCAAACGCTGTGAGCTGATTGGTGGAGGCCTTGTGGACTGCAAAAGTGTATGATTATAACCTGGAAAAACCATCTACAGGTACATCCATATTCGAAAAAATCTGAGATCTGAGCTGATGGGCTTATATTAGGATAACTATGCAAGGCTTGAAGGCTATGAACACCCGCATTTGCATCTCACAATTAATTTTTTTTTTCCTAAGAATAGCAGAATCCTAAATTCTGACTAATTGCGACATTATTTAGCATTTTTTTTTTATATAATGAAAAAAGAGAATTGTGAGTATATATCTCACAGTTCTGACTTTAGTTCTCAGAAATGCAATGTTATTTCTACATTTTTAGTAATGAAAAACGTATTGCAACTGTGACTTTTCTCGCAATTCTGACTTTTTCACGCAACTGTAAGTTTATATAACGCAATACTGAGACAAAAAGTCTGATGTGTGTGTCTATATCTCACAATTCTGAGGATAAACTCAGAATTGCAAGTTTGTATCATGAAAAATAGTGTGAATTGTGAGATGTAAACTCGCAACTGCAAGAAAAAAGTCAGGATTGTGAGATAAAAAAAAGTCACAATTACCTTTTCTTATTTTTTATTGACTGGTGGAAACAGGATTCCGTACGTTTGAAAATATATCAAATAATGTGGTTTGCCTTAATTAAGGGACTGTAATAATGTCTGTTTAATTTTAATATTTCCTTCCTGTTACAGCCTGGTCTAGACAGAAGCTAAAGAGTTTACTTTGATTTAAATACTATTTTTTTTTATTATTATTATTATTATTTATTTTATTTTTTTTACCAAAATACAAATCAACCAATCAAACAATAATAATAAAAAAATATATATATAAATATATATATATATATATATATATATATATATATATATATATATATATATATATATATATATATATATGTGTGTGTGTGTGTGTGTGTGTGTGTGTGTGTGTGTGTGTGGGTGTGTGTGTGTGTGTGTGTGTGTGTGTGTGTGTGTGTGTGTGTGTAATGCAGGACTTTTAATTAAATTTAATTAAATATTTCCAGGAAGGACCTTTTTTTCACGTTTTCATTTTACAGTTCATTCACATTTATTTTTAATCGCAAATAAGAAGAAAATGTTCACTGTAGAGGCCAGCAATGATGTTAACAACAGATAATTTCACAAAGGTAATGAAGTTTATTGTTTTTGGTTTATATTTTCGATTGTTTGAGGACAGTAATAAGCATACTAATGAAAACAATGGTAACGATGGCATGATTGATGATAATTCTAATAATTGTCAACAGAAAGCAGAGACATTGTGTCATTTCAAAATCATGTCCATATTATTGGAGTGACGGTCATGTAAATTCAAGAATGAATGCACGGAGGAGATGCCCCGGCTAATATCCTTCCAGCATTTCCTGTGCTCGTTTCAGCTTAACTCTCAAGAGACGCCATTATCAATCATTAAAAAATGGCAGACTGCTTGGCACCTGATGCTTCCTGTGCAGATAAACAAACACGAGGGGGGTGGCCAGCTGCCCGCATTTTCTATTTTCTTTCACCCCTAAATTCGTAAGACATCTGTTGATATGCGGTACGCACTAGATGGGCGGCTTGTAGGGGATCATGGGAAGGCTAATTAATATTTGTTTTGTTACTTTTAAATTTAATGTTCTCAGATAATCCTCAGTTTCTCACGGCCACCTGGAGACCCTACAGTTCCTCTGACATTCAGCACGCGCCCAGCTGTTTAAAACACTACAGGATGCTCTTCTCTCCTGTCATGCTGCCTTGGCTCAGTGTAGCTCTGCACTGAAATACTGAGAATATAAAATGTGATTTGCAGTACTAGCACAAAGCCGCAAAAACGCATGGGTATGATTCGCGTCAAGTCAATGCAGCCTCAAAATTATTGAGTTGCCATTGAGGGAAATTGAGAAGAGACACTTGTGCATGCAGAACGTCTACTCTTATGGATATTTATTGTCTGTTTAAATGAACTGATTTGATCAACAGGAAAAATATATAATAATTTGATCAACATCAATCACTGTTTAGCTTTTTTACTGCATCCTACTCCTCTCAGAGATGTCTTAATATCATAGTATTTTATTTGTATTTTACATTTTATTAATTGCTGTAGGTTGTTCAGAAATAATATTAGCACTGTGTAACATTCAAAATATATACACTGCTGTTCAAAAGTCTGAGTTCAGGTTTATTTATATAAAGCTGCATTTTCAGCAGCCATTCCTTCAGTCTTCAGTGTCACATGATCACTCAGAAATGTAATATTCTGATTTAATATTTAAAGTGTTATTTTATGTGGGTTTTTTTAATTATTATTATCATTATTAGTTTATGATCAATATATTGATCATAAAAAATTAATAAAATGTATATTTGGGCAATATACAATACTGTACATTGATTTGATACTAAGCAACTTTTTATTTTATAAATAGTATTGCCAGCTACTTTGTGTTTTTGCTATGAATTAATTGCTTTGTGTCTTTGAGTCACATAGAGTAGTGTTTTGTTCATGAATGATTAATTTTTTTGACCAAGTTGATCTGGTTGAGTGAATGATTAATTGATTCACTCACTCATAAAGGCAGTTATTTTATTAATTCTTGAACAAATCAATTTGGTTGAGTGAACAGTTAAGTGACTCTTTGCCAGTTTCATAACTTAATGAATCATATTAATTCATTAATTAATTAATGTATCTGTCTATCTATCAAATTTAGTTGAGCGAATGATTCATTGATTTACGTATAAAGGCAGTAACGTGGTTCTTTTTTCATTCTTGCTTTTAACATTTGCCTTCATATACTTAGAGACATTTATGAAGGCCACAGATTAGACCTTTCAGAGTTGAGTCTTGCGATGCTTTTTCTATTAATGCAGCCGAGTGCCACAAGTCATACTGTACATGGCCATTCTGATGGCATGAATTCATATTGTCAAACATGACCTTTTATGTTGTGAGGTACATAGCAGGGAGAGGACACTTGAGGTTTATGTAAGATGATGTATGATATTAAACAAAAATGAGGTAATGTTATACATAGACTACCGCGGTGAAGAATGCTGTCAAATATATATGTGTTTCGCTGAGGCTGCACAATGTAAGCATATGCTTCAGCTCACAACATCGGAAGTGACATTATGAATTTGACAAGCCCTCACTACGTTATATATAATACATTCATTGGTTTTTGATGCCTTTTACACTTTATCATTTGGCGTTATACCTTCTTAAAATATAACAAATACTGTGTTGAGCTAGCAGGAGCCCTATTTTGCTTTTCTTTTCTTTCTTTTTTTTTTTTTTTGCTGCAGGTGATCAGTCGATATTGGCCATGATTACATGAGCCAGGTGTCACATAAGGGACGCAGGTGACAGTTTATGACAATAAGGTCCTAAGAGTTTTGCGGGTGGCTGTAAGGTGGGCAGTTCCCATATATGAAGAATGAGCTGTCATTCACGCTCAGCGTATTGATTGGACACCCTCGGATCAAGATTTATGAGAACTATCCATCTCCCGCTTGATGTGGAAGTTGTCATCGCTCTGTCAAAGTTCCGCCCAATAACATTGCTGTGATTTGCGACCCTTGAGTTGTCGCATCATCAAATCGAATGCCGTGCAGCGATATCTAACATACAGGATTCCTTGCAGATATACTGTAACATTACATTTAGAGAAAAGACAGGCCAACCTACATTTTAGTTATTTGAATTGCTTGCTGCCTATTAAATGTCCTTAAATGGATAGTTCAGGTCGACTGACTACCCAAAACTGCTTGACTTATTTCTATTGAATTAAAAGGGTGTTTGTGTGTGTTTAGTTCACTTTAATTTTTTCATTCTACAAAATAAAATAAATGAATAAAAAAAGTCATGCACTTTCTGAACATTTTTGTATACACATATACTTCGATTTTATGTAAATGATTGCCAATTACTTTAATGTTTTAGAACAAACTGATTCAGTTGAGTGAACAATTAATTGACTTGCTTGCTCGTAAAGAGTAATTTGATTAATTCTGGAATGAATCACCATTTTTGTATGTATCGATTTGGTTGAGTGAACGATCAAATGACTCCCGCCAACATAATCGCAGTTCTTAATTTTCAGTTCTTAATGAATCAGTGTTTTCAAACAAATCAGATTCGGTTGAGTGGGTGATTGATTGACTCATTAAGACAGTAACTTGTTTCTTTCTTGAATGAATCAGCATTTTATTTAATTAATCAATTCAGATGAGCGAAGGATTATGACTTGTCCATGAAGGCGGTAACTGGATGTATTCTTGAATTATATTTTATTATAACTGATTTCATAACTTTCCAGAGGTACAGTGCCAGGCCTCAAACTTCAAGTTTGGCGCCAAAGACTACTAGCTTCCCTCAACTCTGATCAAGAAAGAAGTTTTTCACTGTGTTGTCATTGCCTTGATTAAATCTCCCATTAGAAAAAAAAGCCTCTCGGCAGGCATTGCGATATGAAAGCGGAGAAGAAAATGAAAGGTTCCCATTTCTCACCGATGATTACATTATTGAACCTGGCAAGGCTTGACCATCGCCAGCCTTGCCTTTACAAACTCTTATCTCTCTCGGTCTCGCTCGCTCTCTCTCTCTTCCTCTCGTAAAAGATGAGTAATAAAACCCGTCTCGCTTGCCATGAATCGCTTAACAAACATTAATAAATCAGCACAATGAAAACCAATAAATGTTTGGGGTAATCAGGGCCCTTTCCGGTAAACATTGCAAATTGATGCCGGCTCATTTTTATTCCTCTGTGGACCTAAGCGTTACATTCACTGCCGGAAGGGAGAGGCAGTGCTGATGAGACCGAGATGCATTTGGCACTCGACTGCCGGCAGTGTACTCGGCGATACAAAGGACTGATAAGTGGATTAGTTTCCTAGACCTGAGACTCTGTGTGTCAATAGAACTTTGCTGTAAAACGTGGATGGATGGGAGGCCTCTGAGTGCGTTCAGCAGTTATGACTTCAGGTCTGGAAATGTAAGGAGCTTAAATAAGGTCTGAGGGGTTTTATTTTCTCTTGTAGCAGGCAGGTTTCACTTGGACTTTTCTGTGGAATTGATTTCATGCCGTTTCACACACCTGTAAAACAGGCAGGTATTACCCGCCCGTGGCTACTTCAGATATAGTTAATTCAACTTAGCCTGATATTTTAACCACATGCTCTGTTCAGGGTCTCTGTGGCCCTTTACATAGCTTAACTGTCAGGCTAATACTTATTTATTTTTTTATAATCTTATGAGATTTGACTATATATATATATATATATATATATATATATATATATATATATATATATATATATATATATATATGTATGTATGTAAAATATTAAATTATTTAGGGTTGGGGTCCCCAGATATAAACAGCATTTTATTTATTTATATTTGTTTGTTTAATGTCCTACAGTATAATAATGTGTATTTATTAAGAAGTAAATAATGAATTTATTATGCATTTTATATTTATTTATTAATATTTTGATAAATAAAAACTGCATGTTTTTTTTTTTTATTTATTTACTACATTTATTATAAAAAAAAGTGAATTCTACTTCATTGATTTAGTAATTTTATTAATTTATACAATTATATTTACTAAAAGTGTCCACATAGATATGAATTATGAAATTAATTGGAAATTGTAATTGTTAATTTAAGTCAAATCTACTATTTAATTAATAAGAGAGGCAGTCTAAATTTTGCATGAAGCATTGAAACTTATCATTTACATTCATGCATTAGCAGACACTTTTATCAAAAATGGCTTACAGTGCATTCAGGCTATACTATTTTATTTTTAATCAGTATGCATGTGTTTTCCCTGGGAATTGAACCCACAACCTTTTGCACTCCTAATGCAATGCTTGACTACCACTGAGCCACAGGAACAGAAATGTTGTGTGTTCTGTGCGGTTCCAGTCACTTTGCAGTTATAATATCTTCCATGCATTTCATTGTATCATAATGTGTATTGTATTGCTGAGGCAGTTGTAAAGGCTGTGAACTTTTTTCTAGATACAAGACAAAAACAGAACGGACATAAAAAAAAAAAAATCAACTATTTCTATTGTGTTGTGTGGTGAAGTGATAATGTTTTTAGTGAATCTGCATCATCTTTATCTCTCACATTCTCAAAAAAACATTTTCATGCCAGATACCTGTCAGCTCAGGTCAGTACTAAATGAAGTCCGGGTCGCACCCGGTGTATCTAAAACAGCTCGCTGCAGACACCAGAGGAATATGTAATAATTCGTCCACTGCAGTGCAGTACCTCTGGGTGCATTAACCTTCCAATAGATGAACGGAGAGTCCTGCGAGGCCCAACCGAGCTGCTGGCCCATCTCCAGTCCGGAGTTATGGAGTCATCCGATCCATGTGCCACCATCCAAGCTCCATACCCACCTGCATCTGTATAACCAAGCCTGTAAGCTTCCTCTCTTTGACAAGCAGTTTATTAGAGCTCTGAATTCTAAAATGTCTCGCCCTCCTGCTCAAGTACGTCTGGTGTCTGGCCCCATCCCCTTGATACTGCACTTTGAAGCCTCCTTACCTTCTTTACCAGAGGGCTCAAGTGCCAGCTTTTAATGAGATGGGGAGAGACAAAGAAAGAGCGCATATAAGAAATTCAACATGACAACAAACGAAGGCATGGCACAAACTAGGTTGCGTACTTCTCCCCCTCACCCACTTTTTGACAAATGTAATTTATGCATCCTGTTATTATAAATAGCATATTGATACCGCCACGCTGTTCCTGGCCTGTTTGTGAAGCCACGTGGCTGTCTCAGTAAGTAGGCCGGTCACTACATGAGCGACGGAGCGGACTCAGCTCAGGGACAGAGAGTGCACAGAACCACACAACATACCAAAATTCCCTCCCATCATCTAAAGAGAGAAGAAAAAAAAAAACTCCACCGTCCTATTTTTTCAGATCTTCCAGGGATTAAGAAAGGGATGGTTTTGACATGAGGCCTGCTGGTTTGGTTTGATGCTGCGGCCTACTGTAGATGATTGGAAAGTTCAATCAAGCATTTTTTTCTTTATTCCTTGTTTACTTTTTAATTAGTATTTCTCTTTTAACTCTGAACCGCGGTATGGGCACTTTCATGTGACATCTTTTAATGTCAATCTGGAACAATTCAAGTTCACGCTTTACAAGTGGTATAAGGGTCATCCGTTCCTAAACTGGAAAAGTATTTCGATCTTTACACGCTCAGACACTCAAACATAGCAGAGCAGATGAGTCATTCTTATAATATGGTGATTTACATATAAGCTTTTCCCCACTTGTGGTGAAATGGATTTACTATATTTTGTCTTTTTATTATTATTTGGATAGTTTAACATTTTTTTATAAGTTATCAATGATTGATTGATTGATTGATTGATTGATTGATTTAAATCAATAGTGCAATGTCTAACAAGTGTGTATCAATATAAGAACGATTATAGATAATACATTTATAAAAATAATAATTGGTCTATTGTCTTTTTGTTTTATCTATTTTAAGTGCTTTCAATAAAATAAATTCAGAAGAGGGTTTTTTTTTAAATATGTACATTGTGAATGATTATTTATTTATAAATTTGGTTCTGTATATGCAATATTGGTAGAAAATCCAAAATAATGAAAATACTTCAATAATTATTGAAGTATTTTCAATAATCGTATGTGTAAACATACCTGGCAATAAACCTCATTCTGATTCTGATTCTAACTGGCACATTCTCCATCTTCCAGTGCCTGGCTATATGGTGGTAAACAGCAGCACTAGAAGGGCATTCAGTGGGTCTCACTTTGATGATGCAAACTTGCTGCAGTTCTGACCCAAAAGTGCAATGTGAAAAGAGACCAGAGTGTGCAGGGGATGGAGGTGGAATTGAGCTCGAGTTCAGACCAAGTAATCGAAAACAGCCTAATAGTCACCAAAATGTGTACCAGACTGCACCGGCTGGTTCTCAACAGATCAATAGAAATGAAATGCATTGACTCGGGTGGAGGCAGTGAAAGCTTATTCCTGGAAGTGCAGTGCATTGAAGGGAGAGAGAAAGAGAAATGAAGAGAGATGGAAGGTCTTGCAGGGAAAAGAGAGATGAAGATGGCTTTTAATGAATGGCTTAGAGAGGGGCAATAGAAAACGCTGTGATTGTCGCTGCATGATGGAGAGAATAAGCAGAAAAGAGAGACAAAGGCCAGAGACATGGGTTACTTCTCTGCCATTTCTAATTAAAGATCCTTTAAAAGAGAGAGCAGAGTAGTGCCCGGTGCTGGAGGTGAGTAATTAAGCTGATGTGACGTGAAGGTCTGCTAAAACAGGAAAGCAGAAAAAGAGCAACTACACACAGTTCATTTGTGAAGTGATATCAGGCTTTAGTTGTGAACGTTTTAATGCTTGCTTCACTGATTTTGGAAGCGTTCCACTGAATTATTTAAATTGAAAATTCTGAAGCGCTAATAAAGAAATTCTGTTATTGTTCACTTACCCCCATGTTGTTCCAAACCCGTAAAAGCTTAGTTCATCTTCGGAACACAATTTAAGATATTTTGGATAAAAACCAGTACGCTTGAGGCTGTCCCATAGACTGACAAATAAATAACAGTGTCAAGGTCCAGGAACGTATGAAAAACATTGTCAGAATATTCCATCTGCCATCAGTGATTCAACCGTAATGTTATGAAGTGACGAGAATACGTTCTGTACAAAAAAAAACAACAAAAATAAAATACATGGAGCGTACAACATCTGTGTACAGCTCAGATTTGCCAGAATGGCGCTACGCTGATTTGGAGAGACACAGAGGAGAGGAATTGTTGATTAAAGTCATTATTTTTGTTTTCTTCGTGTACAAAAAGTACTCTCTTCACTTCATAATGTTACGGTTAAATCACTGATGGGAGATGTTTTTCATACCTTCCTGGACCTTGACACTATTATTTATATCGGTTTTCATCCAAAATATCTTAAATTGTGTTCTGAAGATGAACAAAGCTTTAACGGGTTTGGAACGACATGGGGGTGAGTGATTAATGAAAAAAAAATATTTTTTTTTTTTTTTTTTGTGGAGTAACCCTTTTAAGTCAGTAGGGTTGGGAATAATTTGCCATTTCTTATTCAGAACAGGTCCTGGCCAGAAACAGGTTTTGCTCTTTTCCATCTAGGTAATGTAAAACGCTAATCATTTCCCTTCACCACTAATTAAACGTATACATCTAGAACATAGTTCTGCTGTAATTGCAGTTAATTTATAATTAAAGTAATTTAAAAATAAATAAATACAACATGTTACCAAAACAATATTGTTTTTGTTTAGTATAAAGTTAGGACCAATTATTTTTTCAAAAGCACTAAGTTAATGGTTAATGGAATCAAGGAAACTCTAATTATTTCTGGAAGAAGTATCATAACTAGAATAATTGGATGAGAATTTAATGACTGTAGAGTTCCCAGCCTTAATAATTAAATAAAATATTCTGAAATATAAAATATTCTGTTATTTTAATGTTCAGTTAATTAAACAATGTTTATTATTACTGTTGTTGTATATATATATATATATATATATATATATATATATATATATATATATATATATATATATATAGAGAGAGAGAGAGAGAGAGAGAGAGAGGCAATAGTGATAATATGTATTTATTTTATTTATTTAATTTACCCACTCTTTGATTGGACATGAAAGGATGAGGAATAGGATCTGGAAATTTCCATACTTGCATCAATGTATAAAAACATTTAAAGTAACTGCAAGCTCATAGTATATATATATATATATATATATATATATATATATATATATATATATATATATATATATATATATATATATATATATATATATATATATATATATATATATATATATATATATATATATATATATAATGTTTTTTTTTTTTTTTCAGAATTCTGTAGGAGCAAATTTCATGCACTTGCTGACAATGATCTCGTGTTCCTAATAATAAACATGCAGTGTGCACAGGTAAAGAGTCTGTAAGAGTTAATGTGATAATTGATAACTTATCCTTAGCTCACCCCAGAGATGGCTCTGTTCCTCTCTGCTCTCCTGGTTTACAGCTCAACAGAGGAATTTTGGAAAAGTTCCCCATCATGAGTGGGTCACTGAGCTCTTTCAGCTCTGCTGTGAATAGATCAGGCTCCACATTGTGGGTCACTTCAAAACACTATGTGTCTGTTTTCTTCAGTGGGAAGTTTTAGAGGTTTTCTCTATATCTTTTTGAGCTGGAATCTGTCTAGTCAGTAGGAATGGTTTTCATTTCGGTGGCAGTAAATGCTACCGTGCCAAACCACTTTGGGACAAACAGCAATTCCAGCTGTTTTGTGAAAATCACACCAAAATCTATTCCACCAAACACACATCAGCACACACACATGCAACACACCCAAATGATTTAATCCTTCTGTTTATGTGTGTTTTTCTTAAAATGTTTATTTTGGAATTCATCCCTGTTTTCTGAGAATTCCAAGCAATTCACCCTTTAAGAAATCTTGTTTCTTTCATGTGGTTGTACACATTCAGTCAGTCTGTGATCTTGAGGGGGAGTTTTAGGGTGTTTATTTAAAGGCTTCCGTGGCCTCACCACTAGAATCCGAGGAAAAATATCTGTTAGCTTCCTGTCAGAAAAACTTAGACACTTAGTCACATTTCAGTTCAGAGTGTCAAATTAGTGCTAAATACTGTGTTTATGACACGGTCTTGAGGTTTCCTGTGTCAAGCTTTACTATAAATAACTAATGTTACAAGACACTTCTTTCAGGTAAAACACTTAAACTTCTGCTTTCACAAAACTATATGGAATATGGAAGCCAGAGTAAAACAAAATATGTCAGCTATGGCTATATATGGCTATAGCTATGGCTATATTTCTTATAATTGTGAATCCAGGTACAAAACTTGATCTTTTATTTCTCATAATATGATTTTATATCTCAGAGTTTGACTTACAGGCACAAGTCACGATGCAAGTTTATTTCAGATTTGTACTTCATCTCACATTTTTCTGAGGTTGAAACAAGCTTACATAAAATAAACTGCACAGAGGGAAATAAACAAGAAAAATGTAATTGTGTAGTGTGGAGTTGCACAAGGGACCTGTTTAGCGTACAGTGTAATTAACATTAGCAGCTGCAGCAGAAAATTTAGCTTCAGGCAATTGTAAAGCCCTGCAATTCCTGAACATGCTAGCTGCCCACAGCCCGAACATGTAACCTGCCTGTTTAACACATGTAATAGAGTTATCGTAATATTGCATAACATAACTCCACCAAAGGAACTATTTCTTATTAAGATGATAGCTCCAGTCCAATCAATGACTCAGACCCCATAAATGACTGCATTAAAGTCCACTGCTTTGGCAGCAACTTCATGTGCAACACAAATAGAAAAGAGATTTGACTAAAAATTGATTGAGTTTGACAGCAGGATGTTAAGAAGCCAATTACACAATACTATAATACATTACTCTAATAAAATGGATTCTACATAAAAATCATTAAGTAAATTAGTGATTTCTCTCTCTTATCTTCTTTTATCTTGAATTTTGTTTTTTTTTTATGTTTTTTTTTTGTTACATTTTCTGTTGTGTTTTATTTTGTTTTACATCAGGTTCTTGCTATATATATATATATATATATATAAACAAAAATATAATTGTTTGATTATTATTAATCATTAATTCTCAATTCTTAATTTTTTTGTCTTCACTAAATATATGTATTTTTTATAACGAATAAAAATCTACTTATTTGAATATTTATGGATAGATTGTATATACTGAAATATTGTAAGAATAGCAATAAAAAGGTCAGCTGTCAAATCAGTGAAGATCAGTTGCTCTCCATTCACATCCCAACCTGAACACACACACACGATGGCACACACATGTTGAGCTCATGCCCTGGGTTACACCTCTGGCCTTTGTGAAGCATCTTACTTCTGTCATTGCGCCCCAGTGGCGCTTGTTGTTGTAATGTCTGTGGCCTTGACCATGCAAAAGAGTAGCGCTATTCATAGCCTGTCTGAGCCCCGGGTTGATGCATGAGATTCTTTCAGAGATTGACATGGGAGAAAAGACGAAAAGCTGGTTCCATCTGCGTCAGTCTGAAGTCACTGTTTGTGTTAGAGACTTTAGGGTTTTATGATGTAGATCCAAACAGCTGCAGGCGACAGAATGGGGAGAAAGGGTCAAACAATAACACATAAGCACATTGTCTGTTTTTGTGAATTTAGAGAGAGTTTGAAAGTTTTAAACAGTTCCTGTGAAGATTTATTTGTTCTCTTCTGTAGAAAATAAATTGTCAATATTTCCATCCGCTCCTCAATATAATAAATGTAAAGCTCCAAAATGAAAATAAAATGTCATAAAAGTAGTCAATTTAACTTGTTTTCAAAGAAGAAAGAAAGACATACATTTTTACTCTACATGAGGGTGAGTAAATCATTTTTGGGTGAACTATCCCCTTAACAGCTACTTTTTCAAGACAAAGAATCATTTTCATATGTTCGTATATTTCTTCATTATCTCTGTGGGGCCGCAGGGGACTTCTCATCTTTGTCCTAACTGACTGTGACACCCGGCCGTGTGATCAATGCAGGGCGTGTGCATTTTTAAGTGTTTTTAGGCCCTCTGCATCACTTCCCATTGCCTTTGGCTGAAACATCAGCCACTGTTTCCACCCACACACCCTCATCCGTCTGAGGCCATGGATTATTAACCACCTCTTGTCCATGACATTATCTGTAGTCAGGCTGTAATTATTTCACCCCCCCTACACACAGCTGGGTGTGTGAGCTCAGACCCCTGATGATGCAGCTGCTTTTCTATGATATGTATTTAATGAGAGAGAGTTCTTAAATAAATAGTTGACCACCAAAAATTAGAACTCCGTCATCATTTTTTGATTACCTTAATGCCAATCAAATGGAAAGCAAAATAAAAATAATAAAATAATAATAATAATAATAATAATAATAATAATAATAAAAAAAAAAATATATATATATATATATATATATATATATATATATATATATATATATATATATATAATGAAATGACAAATGAAATGACTTTCTTATTAAATTGTTAATAAATATTTACTTTAATGAATAAATACATTGTCTGGAAAAAATGGCTTGGACATTCTTCAATATATGATATATATATATATATATATATATATATATATATATATATATATCATATATTGAAGAATGTCCAAGCCATTTTTTCCAGACAATGTATTTATTCATTAACGTAAATATTTATTAACGATTTAATATAAATATGCATTTAGTCAATTATCTATTTTGTTTTTATTTGCTAAGATAAATAAGATCTAAGATCATAAGTGATTAATGACTTCAGTCTTGGCCTGTTCCATGTATGAGTAGACTTGAAATAGACTGCCTTAGTCAGACAAACTGTATTAATGATGCTTTTTTGAGCCTGAAAGCAAAAAAATAAAAAAATAAATAAATGCTGTCCATTTTATTTGATAAAAAGCAGCTACTTAAGTGCTCATCAAAGCACCAAAAGAAAGGCAATCATATGGGTTAGTAATGATGACATCATTTCCATTTTTGTTCAAACTAACATACAGTCTCATTGTGGAAGTTAGGGAAGCCTTTTAATACGACACCAGCAGGCACTATACAATCTTCGTGCAGTTACACCACAAAGTGATTTAATAGCATGCTGGGGCTCTGTTTAAAGCACAAAGTCTTCTCATTTACATTTTAAGACTTGAGCTCTCTTAGTAGGTACATGAAAGTGATGGCTGTTTGAGATCATACTGAGGCCTGTAGCTTCAGTGAATCTTACATGTTAGTCACGTGATTCCTTAAATCACTATTGAAGTTTACAATTGAAGAGTACGGGTTCCCTGAATCAGGATAAACATGTGAAAGACTTTTTATTTGAATCAGGAGAAAAATATGGAAAGCTCATGCACTGTTTACAAGCGAAACACATCCAAAACGGTTCTAAACAAATATGGTGGTGATTTTTGATGTGGGAGGATGGCAAGAAATGGACTTTTGCCCTGGAAGAAGCATGATTATGGATTGTGGACTTGTGGTATTTGGCCAGAAGTGAAGGTGTAAAGTTTAAATGCCTTAATGATGTTTTTATCAGTTATATGGACTCTTATTCTGATGGCACCCATTCACTGCAGTGGTGAGCAAGTGATGCTTATGTTCTCCAGTGTTAATTTTGACACGAAATTTTAATTTAGTTTTAGTCTTAGTCTTTTGACTATAATTCTTTTTAGTTTTAGTCAAGTTTTAGTCATCTGATTTGTTTTAATTTTAGTCTTATTTTAGTCGACTAAAATTGCTTGGTATTTTAGTCGACTAAAATAAGACTAAAATCAATAACAGATTTACTAGACAATTTTTTACAGCTGGTATAGGAAACAAACTTAAACAAAATATATAAAACACAAATTCAACTTTATTTCAACACAACTGTGTCTTTATTTCGATTCAAAAGCTTTTATGCAGCAACAAACACTGTCATGATAATGTAAACAATAACTAGCTGCCAATTGACCATCAATAAAAGAAAAATAACGTTAGGTCCAGGACCTTAAAGCTTACAGCTGAGCTGAACAATAAGTGCATACATTTAAAGTAAATATTTAATAAGTTGGCAGCTAGGTGGATAAAAAAAAAGTAACAAGATTTTATAAGGTATTCATTTGTCTAGCAATATTGTATGTTGTAAATAC
The DNA here is from genome assembly GCF_003368295.1 of Carassius auratus. Classification (NCBI taxonomy): domain Eukaryota; kingdom Metazoa; phylum Chordata; class Actinopteri; order Cypriniformes; family Cyprinidae; genus Carassius; species Carassius auratus. The sequence goes on from NW_020528504.1 coordinate 36,643, forward strand.
TACAATATTGCTAGATTTGTATGTATAATGATAGGATGTGAACATTCATGTTTCACATGACTAATATAGAAATATTTGTGATATTGTCAACAAGTAGAACATTATAAAATATACTAAACATTAGTATTAATCAAATGTATTTATCATGATATTACGTATTAGTATTGTGCTCGCATCTAATTTGAAGAAGGGACTATTTTACAGTACTTTTCGGTTCGTAATATTTAATGCTACAACATCTACGCACTGCACTATTCCAATTTTGCTTAGCTCAATAAACAAAAGAACATCGTTGTAAAATTACATTTGAGAAAATGTCCGGGTGGCTCGTCTGTAAATGTCTTTTCAAATTGGTTGTGTTCTTGCCACGAATGAGCGCTCTGCGTGCTTTACACTTTGTTTTGTTTTGTTTGTCGTCAAACGTGAAGTGAGCTGTGGACATTTTGTCGCTCTTTTAGACAGTAGGGACTTTAAGCAACAGCTGCGAATGGAACGGCTACAGCGACCGGAAGTTTGCCGTCACACCGCTGTAGCCAAGAACGTAAAAGTCACTAAGCAACGGTAAAACAGAACAGCGCAACGCAGCATTAATTCATTTATTGAGATCCAAAAAAATATATAATTTAAAAAAGCAAGAGAAGGATTGCTTTTGGCGTTAAATGACAATCTTTTGTCAGAAGAGGAGTTTTTAATATTGTATGATGTAAATAAGTCTAAAAACATAACATTTATTTACCTAACCTCTCACGTTGTAGCGACTCTGGCAAATCAGCTGTTCTCCCGTAGTAGACCGTTAAATTAGAACGTCACAAAGTAGCAGTTAAATTCGCGCAGGCGCAATACAACGCCAGAATGGCGTTGCCGTTCCACCAGAGGCTGTTGCTTAAAGTCCCTATCACCTCTTCGAATGCCGACTTCCCGGGAGCTCATAAAAACTGAAAACCTTCGCTTCACGTCTCAATTAGTCAGGCTCTGATTGGTTCTCTTCTCTCATGCAGTCTGTTCTGTTTTGCCGGTTCTTTTGCTCATTCCTCGCATCTCTGCCGTCTGCTGATTTGATTTTCGTCACAGTCTATTTTCGTCTCGTCCTTTATTCGTTGACGATAATGTCAATCAATTTAGTCATAGTTTTAGTCTCCATCAGTGCCTTCTATTTTAGTTTTCGTTTCGTTTTCGTCGGCAAAAATATATTCGTGACGAAAATAATGACGAAAATATTTAGTCAACGAAATTAACACTGATGTTCTCCAAATATGTTCCAGTGAATAAACAAACTCATCTACATCTAGGATGTCCTGAGGATGAATAGATTTTAGACAAATTCATTGACAAAGGCAAGTCATTTCATTTGCACTGTCAATATTACCACTGTTTTTATTTATATTTTTTCATGGACCCAATCATAATTCAGTCCTGTCTTTAGTGAACTGAATTATGTCAGTGGTTAGCGGAGGGATGTCTGTTCTCAGGACCCGTCTGGCCTCACCATGGCAGATCTATTCAGAACCTGGTTCGATAAGAGGGGGCTTTGAAGGGTCGTCTCGTCCTGGAATGTGTCTGTGGTGTTATATGTTTACCCAGAATGCCTTGTGGCGGGTATCAGCAAAGCCTGTGTTATGTGACGGTCAGCCAGCTATTTCAGTCCCTTTTATATCTCCTGTCTGTTCATGGACCGGGTCAGATTAGATACGAGGGAACCAAAAAGAGGCGACACAACTGCTGGATCCTTTTGTTGCCTTTTGTTAAAGTCCATGTGTGAGCATGGAAATGCACGTCTGTTGCTTTTACAAAATAAAACTGATGCAGAGCCAGACAAATGGATATTTTTGTGCGACAGTATAAAGTTGTAAACAAAAGTGGAGTTTTGAAGCCATTTCTGGACACTCAGTTTAGTATAATGAAAGTGATTAGGATTGTCAAGCTACAAAATGACTCGGAGGCACCATGATCCATATGAATCTTTCACTATATTATTGGTTTTCTGGAGTCATACAATAGCTTTGTGTGTAAAACAGGGAAAGTTAAACATCCTGTAGTGAGCTGAACTCAAGAATCACTTCAGACTGACTCATAAACGAATCATTCACAATGGTTTTGAATGGTGACCAACTGATTCATTCAAAAGATTTGATTAAAAAAAATGCATCACTGAAATTTTCCATCTGTTTCTTCCATAAAGCCATCATATGGCTTCAAAGGTTTGGAATGTAGTAAAACGGACCACATTCACAATGCCTTTATGTTATTTTTGAACCTTAATAGCCTCAATTCACTTTACTGAAAACAGTGACTAGGACTAGGACATTGTGAGTCAGTCACACGAGTTTGGAAAGACATTTAAGTCTTTAAGGTTTTTTTTATTTTATTTTATTTTTTTGAAAAATAAAACCAATATGGAGCCAGACAAGACATACTTTGTTTTTTAGACATCATTAACCAAGAACAAAATGTCCTCTCATACCCAAATAATTAAAGCTCATATTTCTCTAGTCAGTGCTCATTATCTGTAATTTTCGGCAGAATTTTTAAACAAGTCTTACGATAATAGTCAGAAGGGTGTTGTTTGTGCAAGATAAGTTGGTAGACGTTTAGACAAGCTGTGCATGTGTGTATGTGTGTGTGTGGGTTGGTAGCTGTAGTGGTGAATGTGCACGGAGTGTCAGTATGTCCTTAGAACAGCGGGAAAGATGTGGAGAGCTGTGCCGCCCACCAGCCCTATTACAGGCAAACAACCACTGTCATCATGTCACGCTGATGGTATGGTTGAGCTGTTACTCACACACACACACATGCACGGATAGCACACACATTTGTCATTGTCTCAACACTCTAACAAGCAGGAACTTTCTATTTGACACAATACAGGATAGTAGCAGCTTTTGTAGCACCATTATTTTGGAGTTGTTTTCGGATTGTTAATAAGAATTGGCATTAAATTATACTATGCCGGTATCAGTATCGGATCTGATATTGTGTGCACGGATTTGTTCTCATCAAAGTACAAAAAATCAATAGGAAATATCTGCAATAGAAGATGTTTCGAGATTAACAGTGCCTATGAATCTGATTCACTGCAGTGCTTTCACAGTGGAAGCACAGAGCGGCTGTTGTGTGAGCAGACAAATGCACGAGGGCCACGAGGTCAAGGTTTGGCTGCTTTATAAGGTTTTTGTAACTACACCATCTGGATCTAAAAGCACATTTCTCTATTGATAGAACCTTATCAAATCTGTTTTATTTTTCCCTTCATATTTTTATTTTTTATTTTTTGTTTTGTTTTAATAATAAAAAATGCATGTCTAATCAATTAAATTTATAAAATTTTATTTTTATTAAAATCTAAACAATAACAAATAATTTTCCTGGATTCTGTTTTAAGATTTAATACAAATTTATTGTCAAAAGTGGTGTTGATCAAATAAATGCATACAGTAACACGTTAATAATTTAATTAATATTTTGTAATGTAAGTACATTTTTATTATTTTTTTTAATTGCTTACATTTTCAAAACTGTCTCTTAAAAAAAATAGCAAAAAGTGTTTTCTAAATCAAAAGTTGATTAAGTGTATGGTTTTTGGAGATTTGGTGGGTGGTTCTGGTGTTTGGATTGTCAGGTTTTTTTAGAAATTGTGTGACAAGTAAAGATTTTGTGTGTAAACAGTCGAAAAAAAAACTGTACATGAAATTGTAAACTTTTAATATAAACTTTTTCTTGTGTTATTGAACACCTTCGAGCATTTGGTTAAATCAAAATGAGTTTCCTCAGTTGAAATGGTAAAAAAGATTATAAAAGTGACTCTCAGATCAGCTCTAGAGATGAAGTAGTGAACTGTTTGCATATGTATACTGTATATATATATATATATATATATATATATATATATATATATATATATATATATATATATATATATATATATATATATATATATATATATATATATATATATATATATATATATATATATATATATAGGATTTGTATAGGTCCCCTAAGATTTGTAGTACAGCATTGGCTTCCTCTATGTATTATGATTTATTTCCGTGTGTGTGTTTGGCCACAGGCTGTCAGAGCCTGATCAAATTTTCAAATCTTTTACCTTTGCTCTTCTGACCCAGCGGTACAGGTCCGGTTCTCTCTGTTCAAGAACAGCATCTCACAAGACTTTATCCATTATTTGTTTTATTCTCCTTTTTTCATTGCCTTTATCTATATATCTGGGCTATAAGAGGAAGTTTGGAACTTCACAAACAGTGACAGATGCCAAATTATAAAGTTGATGCATGCACACACTTGTAGCATCTGTACATTTTGCTTATCGTTAAAACTATACAATGTTATTATTATTATTTTTTTTTATTTTTTTTATAGAATAATTTGTTTTACTAAAGGTGAGGTGTGTTTGTAAAAGTAAATTCTTTTAAATATTTTTAACATTTCAAATGAAATATTAACAATAAAAAATAAATACAGCCCATATGACCTTTGATATAATTCAATAGAATATTTGTAAATACATAAATAATTTATGAATTTACATGTATTTAATTATTTTCAAAAATAATAACAATTCCAAGTCCCTTGACTTTGTATATTTTTCACCTGTATATATCTTCTGTTAGATCATGTGACATAAGTGAATACTAGACTAATGGCTGCTCAAATAAGTTTTTGCATCACAGAAATAAATAACATTAGTTGCATTAATGTTACATTAATGTACATTAATGACATTAAATAAGACTAAAATAGAAAATAGTTATTTTAGATTGTAATATATTAAAATAGAAAACATTGCAAAATTGTATGTGTGTAGTTTCACTGCTTCTTTTGGCATTCCCTATGGAAATGAAGAGTTATAAAAAAGGTCTTAACCCGCCATTATTACATCGACTCAAGCACATTATCCTTTCATGGCCCACTGTGATTCTGGAGTCACCGTGGTGAGCACAAATAGCTCTTACATCACTCCAGAGTTAGGAGCTCCAGTATGCTGGAGGCCAATTGTTGCATTTGGAAATGTGCGTGGATTCCATAGAGGAGAGCATAAGGCGTCTATTTTGGGCTCCTCTCACCTTAGAAGGACCTGATTCTGCTCATGTCAGCAGGCGAGCTGAGCGTCGCTCATAGTGTGTAATTTATCTGCCGTCGCCTCTTGAGTAAACTGACCGAAGCATTTATTTCCGGTTATTTGACAATGTTTTACATCTGCCAGTGTTGTTTAAGAAAACCACCTGCTAACCGCCGATTTGGGTGAATATATCATTTTTAGACTAAAACGGCCCAAACAGTCAGATTCTCGGAGTGGCAATCATGCACTGATACCAGTACATGAGGCAAAGCAAGCAGATGTGATGCCAAAATGAGATGAGGAGGAGGAAGTCATTTTTCCCTCTGATGAATTTGGACACAAGTTTCACCCTTTGCCACCCAGATCATATGCAAAGTGATTCTCTCCAACACTGTCTCTCTTATCATGTGTCTTTTTATCAGGCTATAATCACGCGTGAACTCTGGAGCACGTCTACCCCGCTGTCTCGCTCTCTTAATGCGGTTCCACTCGGGCGATTGCGCGTCAGGATCTGGTGGTTGTGTGTTCGTGTGGGAGGAAGTGCATGCTGTGTGGGATGACTTATCCTTTCCAGGTTGATGCCGAGGCCAACTGATTGGCGCCGTATCGACTGGTTGTGCAGGCAGGTACCGTTTAGAAGAGATTGAGTACACAGTCAAAAGAGGAGAAGTGAGGTAACCTGGGGAGTGAGAGCGACTCCAGGGCTTTGCCTCATCACGAAAAGCAGCTGGAACTCACAGTGAGAGATCCCATAAGTTTATGCAGCTGTCACCGCGGAAACAAAGGTGGTTTCGGCAGGTGCTTCTGTCTGTTGTGTTTACTCATTTTTTTGGAATTCCCACATCAGATGTTGTTTTGATGTTGCAATGACGTTTAATCACCTTCACTTGTTTTAAATTAGAAGAGCATCTCGGTTTGAAGAAGATGAGCAGTGATAATACAAGATCCCATCTCATTTTACTGATTAAGTATCAGATTGTGTAGATTTTTAATATGCAATCAGATTATATACATATTCATGGTGCATATTGACAAATAACTAGTACAAAAAAATATGGCATAACTATAGAATCATGTTTAAAAAAATAGCATCATCATGAGTTGTATCCAACAAAATGTAATGTATATATATATATATATATATATATATATATATATATATATATATATATATATATATATATATATATATACTGTATATATATATAAAACAACACACAAATACTGTACAGTGTATATGTTTAAAATAAATACATATACATTGAAATAAATACATATACATGTATGTGTGTATATGTATATGTGATTAATCATTGCCCAGAACTAATATGTGTATTTTTTTTAGCATTAATCATGATACCTTATTTTTCGGACTATAAGTCGCACCTAAGTATAAGTCGCATCGGTCCAAAACTACGTCATGACGAGGAAAACAACATATATAAGTTGCACTGGACTATAAGTCGCATTCATTTAGAACCAAGAACCAAGAGAAAACATTACCGTCTACAGCCGCGAGAGGGCGCTCTATGTTTTCAGAGTAGGCTACAGGAGCACTGAGCAGCATAGAGCGCCCTCTTGCGGCTGTACACGGCAATGTTTTAACTTGGTTAATTTCTTCTGGTTCATGTCAATTAATTTTGATAAATAAGTCGCACCTGACTATAAGTCACAGGACCAGCCAAACTATGAAAAAAAGTGTGACTTATAGTCCGGAAAATACGGTAATACTACTACCATGCTTTGTCTAATACTATGCTTGTCAACACAGACATTGGTGCAGGTGTTTACATTTGAAACTTTGCATTGCATTTGCATTGGATACTATGTTAATATATATATTACACCTAAAAAATTGTTATGATAGACCAACCCAAGGTTAAACATTCCTTAGTATTTTGTGAATGCAAACAAGCAGTACCATAATATCACTGATGATGCTGAAACTTAAACTGAAATCAGGCAGAATCATCTTTGTGTTTCCAAGTAAGCATGGTAAATATTATCAAATTGTACCTGACATATCAGTCTGTCACCATGTGTATGTATTAAAACACAGTGGTATTGCAATAGACCATTACTTTACCATAGTATATCATGCTGTTACACTTCTAGAATGGGAGTTGACATTGTTAGGGACATTGTTTTCCTTTCTAAGCTGATTTGTGTCAGAAAAAGGTCAATATGAATGTGAACCTGCTGAGTGTCACTCATGCTAACTAGCTAGCCTCACTAGCATGTCTTTAGAGCGTCTGGATTAAACTAGCCTGCTTGTGTGTATTAGAGAGAATGAGAAAGAGGGGGTTGAACACACTTTCAAAAAAAAATAAAATAAAGTGTGAAATGAAAGCTTCACTTTAAACAACTAATAATGAAGAGACGTTCAGACCGGACGCACCCGGTTCCGCTCAGTGTGAAGCAAAGGGGGGGGGGGGGGGATCTATTATTACGCCAAGCACCTAAAAGCAATCCACACTTATTAATATTTAATAAGCTTTCCTTTATCTTTTAATCAAGTGCGGTAAAAAGTGGAAGGAATGAATTAGGCAGAGAAGAAAAGAGAAATCACTTTAATGAAATGAATTGCTGCGTTGTGTCATTAGTGGGCTCTGGAGCGTGATGTTCGGAGGATGGAGGGGGCACGGGGGGATGAATGAATGTAGTCAAGCATATTTCACCACAGACCTGTTGAGAGCTGGGAGAATTTGAGGTTAAGGGAACTAGTTCACCCAAAACTGAAAATTGGGTCATCAATTACTCACCTTCATGCCGTTCCAAACCTGTATGACTTTCTTTTTACCTTGTAACACGAGAAAAAGAAAGTTATAAGAGTTGTAATGGCATGATGGTGAGCACATGATGACATAATTGTTATTTTTGGGTGATCTATTCCTGCGGAATAGTGGTGGAAAGATGATATGTGGAGATTTAGACATGAACTGCCTCTTCTCTTGTTTCTTTACCTCCCTACAGTTTTATTGTGGTTCTTTCATTTTTCCCAAATCCAATGCTACATAATCCATGCTTCCTTCTTAAACTCAGTACGGTGTTTATGTCTTAAACTTAATTATTAATTTATTTCCCACTGCAAAGAAGTCTAACTAGCAGGTACCTTACACAATTCTGGTTTGGTTCTACTTGTATTCTGGGCTGCATGCCCAGAAAACTGCACTGGCCTCTAGGAGTATGTACTCACAAATTACTAGACAAAGATTTGAATTTCAGTTTGTGTTATATTGAATTTATGTCTAGTAGGGCAAAAGATTGCCAGAATTATAGTCTTTTTTTTCAACAATTTGATATTCAATTTAAATGTTGAGCATTTTGTGAAAATGAATAATACTAAAAATAAATAAACCAACAAAGCATTGATTGTTGCCAAATTAAAAAAATAATGATACACCAATATCACTGTAAAACAATAATTATTAATTAACAGCAATATTTGCTTTTGGTAATGAAACGCTGTAAGAATATATTAATGTGGGGAAATACTGCTGATACATTCATTCATTTTTTTTTTTTTTTTTATCAGTATATAATATAAAGTGATTGATGAACAGTTGGACAAAATTCTCAACAAGATATTCCTTGATATATAACAGGCTAATTGTCCCACACAGTGTTGTATATGTGTTTTGTGTGTACATAACAGTATGTGTGTGTGTGTGTTGACCATGTTGACTGACTCAACACACATGGTGTCAGTCTCTGCTCTGATTGGTCAGCAGTTAGTGTGGAATGTGAAGGTCAGAGGTCATTGCCCCTGACAGCGAGCTGGCACCTGGCTGTTCACACTGTCCTGTTTGACTCAACCTCCTGTTGTTCATTCTGTCACCTTTTATAATCTTTAGTTTTGTCTTACACATTTACCTACCTATCATTATTTATTTTCATATAAAAGCTAAATATAATGAGTTTACATATTAACAATCTTACTTTTTGAATTAAAAACATATTTTCTTTATTTACGAATCGTATTTTCTTTTGAGCACATCCCCATGGGGAGTTTTTGATTTGTCTAACTTCTGGGAACCATTAAATCCCTAAGGGTTCCCTTTTGTAATAAGGCCCTTTGAACCAAATGCAATTTTTAGAATTTAAGGAGATTTCTGCTTTGTCATGTCAGCCATTAACAGTTTGATCTCATTTTGAAATCAGTTGTAAGACCTAGTCAGCTGAGAAGATTTGAACAGAATTTAGGTCACATCACTTGGGCACTGGGGATCTATCATGAAGGATTTTGCTTCAATGCCTGAGTAAATGTCACGTTGTATCTATGTGAGTGTGTACAGTGCATGCAGCAAAGTATCAAAATGACACCAGCACTTCTTGTGTTAATTAAACTCCATCAGCTTTTCCCAGGATGCAACTGGTGTCCTCTTATACCGTGACCCATCATTCATATGCCCTCACCCTTCATATGAATCTCTCGACTCACCTCTACAGCTACAGGGAGAGATTACACCTGCGGTGTGTCTAAACCTCTCTAGGCTGATTGGATGGCTAAAAGAGCCTGTCTGGTGTTACCTTTAAACCTGTTCATCCTGCTACTTCACGCATTTAAACTATCGCTTCAACTACATGTTGTCATAAAAACATCCAGGAAGTGAGTGAGGCAGAACACATCGAGTCATTTTTGAATGGATCGTTAAATAATCATCTCATCATTAGAGTCAGTTGTTTGTCATCCCAACTATTTTTCAGTGCAGCCATCAAAGGCAAATATGGAAAACTGAGAATATATATTATATAAATGTTTTATATAATATTATGTTTCAAAGGAACAATATTTATTTGTTATTCTTGCCCACTGAGTCCGAATTTTTTTTTATTTTATATATATATTTTTTTTTCGTATACCTCATCCTTTCATATCAAAATGCTTGCTACAGATGTGAAAACTGAAAATCGAACCCGATTTTTTTTTTTATGACGGACAAACATTTTGGCGGTAGTGTGTATATGTGATTGACACAACGTGAGCTCATACATATTTTTCAACATGCAAAAAATTGGATGAAACTTTTGGACTCAGTACGCAATGGCCTTGAGGCAGAAACAGCTTTCAGAAGACAACACAATAATGGAAAAATGTGTTGTCTGTTTATAAGTGTTTACATTATTTCATGTTGCCCATTCTTTTCATTTCAACACAATTAAGACTAAAAACTTGAAACTTAAACAATAAAGTAATTTATTTTGCTGTGGAGCTGTAGTTTCAGCTGAGGTGCAGAAAAGATGAGATAACTATTATTGATTTCTGCCAAAGTATGTGCATATGTTTGATTCACACCGTCACAGACAGAAACTTGATTAAAAACAGAAATACAAATACAGCATTGCATACTTTTAGGTCACAATATATATTACAACAAGATATGACAAAAAAAAAAAAACTTATATGTTTGTATCCAATACATTAAGTTTGCAAATTCAATATTAATTTATTTATTGGAAAACATAGATTGCTCTTTATAGTTGTAATGTATCTTATTCTCCCTCTTTCCTTCTATCTCACTCTCTCTCTCTCTCTCCCTCTCTCTCGTGCTAACCAATATCCTTTAAGTGGCAGTATAAAGTTGTTTCAGGAGCTGTGATCTTGGAACTGTCATTTGTGATACTATAAAAGGATTTGATTTTGTTAAATATAGACTTCTGAAGAATTCACAGAGTCATCTTCAAGAACAGAGAGGAAGAGACACAGGGAGAACACTCAGAGCCAAGCAATAGCAAAAAGGTCCCAGTTTTCCATCTCGTGTTAAGGAATGTCGATCTATTTCAGCGGCATCGTGTGCCGATCTATAAAGCAGCTCATTGTGAACATCTGTTGTGCAGAGAAGGGATAATGATGATTGCATTTGCATACTTTTATTAATAATCAAAAAATGTGAATGAGTTACACATGCAAATGTGCCATTTGCAAAAGCAGAGGCAGGGGAAGAGACAGAAATGAGGAGAGACGGAGAAGGTCAGGGAGTAAGACAGGTCAGAAACTGGAACGTGTGGATGGATTGCAGGAGCAGGAGGAGATGATGATGGACTGGAGAACATTAGCTCTTGACCTGGAGCTGTTTGAAATGGGAGGAAGAGACTGGGATGAGTGTGACCGTCATAGACTCTGTCCTTTACACTGAGATTATTATAGCAATTGTACTGTTTGGCCTTGCTGTTGTGAATATGATATGATCTTTCTATCATCCATCCATCATTCTGCCTTTTGTCCCATCATTTTTGATAATTATTACTTTTTTTCCCCTCATGCATTCTTGTTCCTCATATTCACGTGGATTCCGACTGGAATATGCTTATGGTCTCGGCCAGACAGATCTGTCAGATTAGCATATGCTGAAGCATGAGGTTTGAAAACCTGCCACGATTGTGTTGGAATCGCATTATTTTCATCTTCTCCTCATATTTTGCTGCTGTCACCGGCATAGCCTCTCCAAACACTCGGGGGTCATGCCCATCACATCACACGCCGACTGCGGAATATAGTCTAGTGCTCGGTGAAGAGGTGTGCCAATGCATGTCACATCAGATTGTGCGTGTATCATATTCACAACAGCAAGGCTAAACGTCCTGGATCTGACAGCGCAGACGTGCACAGATGTGTCAAACAGTGCATTTTTTACTTTGCTTGTGTGCGTTTTGATAATTTCTTCCTTCTTGACATTTCTCTAACCCCCTACCATAGGCAGAATAAGTCCTGATGTGAATATGTTGTCAGTCTTATATGAGGGAAGTGTGAAAGAAAGATTGTGAATGTTTCTTACCATTATTTGTTTCTATATTTACATGTGCGGAAGAAAAACTTTGTCGTTGGTTTCTGATCAGTCATCCGTCATAGTTTGGTGCAGTATTTTTCATTCAGAGCGAAACATATCACACTGCCAGAGACTCAGACACCTCCAGGCTGCTGTTGACCGACCTTCTGCCAAAAACAGCACCCTGTCCCACGAGGCCTGGCGTGACAAATCGAGAGCCCCTCAGGACAGCCAAACTACTTTCTCAGGAGTGACACTTTAGGTGACTGGACTCCAAAAAATACAATAAAAAAAAACAAAAAACTGAAATAGTAAACACAAAAATATTTCAGAAATTAAAGTTTTTCTTTGTTACATTCATGTATATAGATTTAGTATGTAACTAGATCATAAAATATATATATATATATATATATATATATATATATATATATATATTTTTTTTTTTTTTTTTTTTTTTATTAAAATAAAATTAACCAGTTGAATGAATGTCTCACTCACTTGTTTTATTCCTGAATTAAATTAATTGAATTTAATTAAATTACACATCTCAACACAGCACAACACAACATAAAAAAAAAAAAAAATGTTAGATGAAATGCTGTTTTGGTAAACTACTTGATGTAAGCTGAATTATTAAAATTACTAACTGAAATAAAAATAAATTAAAGCTATTTAGAAATAGATAAAAAAGCACAGTATTTGCTATGAAAACAAAATATACAAATAAACTCTAGTATATCATTTATTGCTAAAATAAAAGGTTGTACCTTTTTCTGGTTGGGTGGGGGGGGTCTTGTTTTTACTTGTAAATATGTCACATTGCAATATCAAAATGAGTTGCAAATAGCAGTTCACCTTGACTTGAATATACATTCATAAAATGCCCCAAAACAATCTTCCCCTCAGCGTTACCCTCTAAGACACTTTCCACTCTAAATCTGTCAAGCATTAAGAGTTCCTGACGTCACTTACAGGGCAGATGTAAGGAGAGAGAAAGGCAGTATATTTAGGGCGACTGGAGAACGATAGAGAGAAAGAGATGCAGGCAAAATTTCACAGAGAGAAAAGCCCCCAGAGGTCTCTGTCAGTCTTTGCATTCGTACCCTTAGCTCTCAAACAAGTTATTTATTCAAAGTCCCACAATTCACCAGGGAGCAGAGGAAGAAAAGCAAAGGTGTTCTGTGGAATAAAGCGCTACACTTTTTAAACACTAACTTTCACAAGGCACCTTGTTTCACACCTGTGTGTATTTTAACTCGCTCACATACTATTCCCTCAAGTTACAGAGCAAGGTGAAAGGTGAACCTGAATGAAACAGCACGTTTAATCATTTAATCAAATTAATAATTTAATGAATTATTTACAACTCATTCAAGTTCCTGAATGAATCAGTGTTTTTGCTCAAATGATGACAAACTGACTCACTCGAAAAGACGGTCACTTTTTCAATTCCTGAACAAATCCGCATTTTTAAATGAATCATTGAAGCGAACGACTCAATGACTCACTCATAAACACAGTCATTTGTTTTGTTCTGGAATGAGTCAGTGATTTTGAACAATTCGGGGAAGGGAATGAATCATCAGATCACTTGACATTAATTTATGTAACTTGCCTGTATATACTCTATTGAAAAAACAAAACAAAACAAAAAAAACAATCACAATGGACTGATATGTAAATAACAAACTATTATTTTTGTAAATCTTTCAATGATTAGTATTTATTAGATATTGGATGAAGTATAGCTTGTCATTGCTAATCAATTGGATATTTTCAATTATATATTGCAATAAAAAAGCTTATAAAATACAGTCTTTTGGCTTTTGAGATACCTCTTTATGTCAACTGCCTTAAAATGAGAAGATGAGAGAAGGAGGGGGGGGGGCAATATTGGGGAGTTTAGAACTTTTAAAATTAGACTTTTGTTGCACTAATGGAAAAAAAGAGCGAGCAGGGAAAAGGACAGAGAGAAATGGTGATCCAGAGAAAGAACTTCGTAATTAATTTATGTAGCTGTGATGGAAATAACGTTACATTCTGAGAGATAAAACCTCCCCCCAAAAAAAAAAAAAAAAAAGGTTTTAGATCACATTTACACAGCATTAATGGAAAAAGAAATAGAAATGTAGAGAGGTAGAAAAAGACTAAGACAGAGAGACAATGAAATATAGCAACAGAAAGACAAAGATAAAGAGAAAGGATTTATTAATTTATCATTCTTGGTCCAAGACTTAGTTTGGCCTTCCAGACTCTCTTTTGGCCTGGCTAACTCTTTTATATATTTGAATAACAGAAGCTCATGCTTCTTTAGAAACAGTTTGTCAAACACCCAGTAGATATCCCATGATGCCCTGAACTTGCTTTTATCTACTAAAACTACACCACATTCAGTTCTTTAACGGCCCCTTCCTTCCAGCAAGACCCCAGCCCCCATATTAAACAACAAGACGGTAGCATCGGGCCATCTTGAAACCATTTAATCAGGAAATGGTAGTATTTGGGCATCTGGTTCCTATTGAGACCGGGGCTGCGTTCTGTTCCTGTAATGCAGTGATAAAGGGTTTCTGGGGCCAGGAGCAGGCGTCATACTCTGGCCAGAGCCCACTGCACACTCCTCCTGGGAGTTCGCCATGTTGGACCAAATGTTCAATTTTTTTGTGGGGGGTTTTTGCGCATAAACCTTTGGTGCAACCTATTCTGAAAAAAAAAAAAAAAAAAAGTAAGTCACAATATGTTTTTTTTTTTTTTTTTTTTTGCTCTGTGGTAGAAAAGCAGAATTTGTAAAAAAAAAATAGTACATAAAAAAACAAAAATTTATTTTACTATTTATTTAGAGCAGAAAAAAATAGATGTTCATTGTGGATAATATAACTTGTATTAAAATAGTATAAAAGGATGCAAAATAGAAGCATTAGTTGTCCCAGTCTTCTGGACGCCATTGATTATGAAAGTAAAATGAGTAGCAAGCAATATTAACTTTAACTAATGAAATGCAACAATCAGTTAATCTCAATCAAGTGTTGCAGATGTTGATCACTGTTGTGCTTGAGCTGAACTGGAAAAACTAAAAAACATGATCGTAATGTCAACTTAAGTAAATCTGGGTATTTTGGCAGGTTTGCATGTAAAACAGTCTTGAGTAGTGTAAAATAACAACCACATGGAAGCGATTTGGAGAAAATGTTGACGGTTTTGGCAGAGATTCAGAACTGTACGATGGAGAGGAGGTGATAACCCTCGCTCTCTCTGCCCCACTGCAATGTCACTGAGAAATCAATAAAGCCTGTTTGTCCGTTAATTAATCTGCAGTCTGCATGGGCGCACTGTGTTGTGTGTTCTAATCAGCAGAGTCTGCATTTCATGTTTCCCAGTTCAATAAAGAATAACACTGGCAATGTGCATGTTAATCCAGTGAGAGCTTATTTACAAAAAGGACAAATAAGCTGTATTTATAAACCCAACGGTATGATGTCACTGATCCCCATCGAAACAGAAGGACTGGAGAGTGAAGACACAAAAACAATAGCATTATCACAGTGGGATTACAGCAATAGGATTGAGATGAGAGGAGAAGGACTTTAGGTGGTGTGTGTGTGTGTGTGTGTGTGTGTGTGTGTGTGTGTCTGTGTGTGTTCAGGCAACAGACAGTACACTAGGGATGTGAATATAAAAACGGAAGTATTCTGGATCTGAATCCACTTGATATTGATTTCATTACTTTTTTTCTCATTCTTATTTATTTATTTATTCATTCATCATTTTTTTAGCAAGAAAGCATATATATATATGTGTGTGTGTGTGTGTGTGTGTGTATTTTTTATTTTAATTTGACAAATCATTAAATTGGACTACATTAACCATTTTTTTATTCATTTATTATTATTATTATTATTATTATTATTATTATTATTATTATTATTATTATTATTATTGTTGTTGTTTGTAATAAGAATCTATGTATTTATCACATACAAACTGTTTAAGTCCCTTTTCTATGAGTTGGAAAAACTATCTGTGTATCTTTGGTATTTCATTGACATAAATGATGAATCTTACTCTATACTGACCAGATTTATAGATAGTAGGAAAGACAGAGAACCTCAGAACTAGCTGCTGTTGTTGTTAGCATTCGTGTGGGTCATCACAGGTCAATCATGGCCCCTCAGTGTCAGATTAAAGATGTAATCTGCCCCACCGCAGGTGACCTATTTCAGCTCGGTGGGCCTTGAGAGCGTGGGATTATCATGTAATCCTACCTCATCACCCTCAAGTGGGCTGTCAGTCTTTGAGAAGAGACGTCAGACGGTCAAGTCCACTTATGGAACACAGAAAGCTGACTCTTCACTCCTTATCCCGACCCTGCTTTGCTGACGTATTTCAAGGACGAAGCTCAGGAACAGTTCATTGTCTCAGTTCAATGACTCTTAATGGCATACTGTAGCTCAGCAAAAAATGAAAAGTTGTCATCAATTAGGCTGCTCATCCTTATGTTATATAACTTTTTGACTTATTTCTGTCCATTGAAAGTCAGTGGGGTCCAACATCAACATTTTACACAATATCTTTGTTTGTGTGTTCTTTAAAACCTCTCCTGAAAATGTATATTATAATGCATCCCATTTTGTTTTTCAGGTAATAATGAATGTGCTTCATGTGGTTTTAATGCACTCAGAGATATGATTTAATATGATTGAATCCAGCAATAGTAATTTCTAGGCAGAAATGGCTTGTTCAGGCTTGAAAGGTTCAGTACTAACTGCACAATATTGTTTCTACTCTTTTGTTCTTCTTATTTTGGAATTATACAGAAATGGAGAGCAACTCAGTTTCACCATGCATAAAATTATGATTTCATTAAAATGAATTTATTCATAGATATTTACCATATTCCCTCCCTCTTTCTTCAGCACGCTATTTATTTAATTGTAAAATACTTGTTGATAAGGCAAACATGTGCCTCATCTTCAGCCATAATAAAACTTAATAAAAAGAACTGCATATAGGTTTGCTGAGCTTTGCACTGAAGGAAACAATAATAATAATAGTAATAAAAAATAAAAATAAAAACTCCCAACTCTTATTATTAAGGTTTTTAGGGTTCTAGCCACCTGCTTTAAATAAATAAATAAATAAATAAAACTTTTTTGTTTATTTTTATTTATTAATGTTTTTCTTTTTTTTTATTCATTTCAACATTCATTATTCTTTAAAGTGAGAAATCTGTGCCTAATTTCTTAGTTTCTGATTTTAATATATTGCTCTCAACAGTACAAAATGAGTGGAATTAATTTGTCATAACACCAAATATTTGATGGAGTCAATACATGTGGAATAGCGTACACATGGCCTGGGAATTGAGAGTTGAATTTTTTTCCTGTCATGTGGAAAGGCAGCAATTAACAGGGGATTTCATCCCTTGTAAGCTATAATTGAGTTCAGGATGAGAAATGCAGAAGACATTTCAAATCCATCCTGGCCTACAGCCTCAATCTTCAGTGTGTGGAGTGTGTGCACTTAAGGAGGACAGATCCCAGGGGAGCCGTTTTTAGGTTTGTGTTGTTTCGTCACAGAGCTGCGCTTCTCAGAACATGTTAAATGTTGACACGTGTTAAATGCTTCTCTTAAAAACAGACAGTGACTGATACAGGGGTTTGTACTTTGTTTGACACAGAGCTGCTTTTAAAAGTCTGAAGCCGGCTGTCATATCAGTAGTGATGTTTACGTTCTGTTCCAGTCTTCTGTTTCTTTGTCTGCCTGATGCATCTCCATTATTTCATGTTACCTCAGAATAAGAAAGCCTTGAAACTAAACGGGCATTGTGGTCAGAGAAATCTTCCAGAACATGCTCTTGTTCTTGACCTCAGCTCAGAGTTTTTTTTCTTTGATCAAATTGGCTGCAAACGGGTTGCTGTCTTTCCTCTAAAGGAAGCCAAAACTGAAGGTTAGTCTCAACTTACATTTATATTACAACATTTTATTTTTTATTGATAGCTCAGCTAAAAATTAACATTTTGTCCTTTACTCACCCTGTACTTTTATTATATCATATTTCATTGTAGAAATACACACAATAGTTTATATAGTATACTGTATTATTGTTTTAATGACATTAAATAAAGATTACATTGTTTTTATAAGGAAATACTACTTACTACTGTAGTTTTTTACTTCAAAATGTAATGTTATTTCATGTACTTCTTTGTATGTATTTTTGACATTTACTAGCACTTGTCTGAGTTATTGCACCTATTTTTTTCAGTGTACAGTATATGTAAGTGATACAATTGCTTTGAGTGATGGACAGATTGACATTTAAGCTGTTATTTACAGATACATTTTACCTCCAGGTTACTGAGAGAGTGAGTGAGTGAGTGAGTGAGTGAGTGAGTGAGTGAGTGAGTGAGTGAGTGAGTGAGTGTCTGATAGTGAGAGTGATTGAGTGAGGTTGTGTGTGAGAGAAAGAGTGAGAGAGAGTGAGTGAGTATGTGAGTGAGAGTGAGTGAGTGAGTGAGTGAGTGAGTGAGTGAGTGAGTGAGTGAGTGAGTGAGTGAGTGAGTGAGAGAGTGGGTGAGTGAGTGAGTGAATGTGTGAGTGTGAGAGTGATTGAGTGAGTGAGAGAGTGGGTGAGTGAGTGAGTGAATGTGTGAGTGTGAGAGTGATTGAGTGAGTGAGAGAGTGGGTGAGTGAGTGAGTGAATGTGTGAGTGTGAGAGTGATTGAGTGAGTGAGTGAGAGAGTGAGAGTGAGTGAGTTGAATTTGAGAACCGGATCAACTGATTCACTGATAGATCCAAAAGAAAGATTTGTTCACAATCCCGGATTACAAAATCAGTTTATAACTCGCAGGCTGTTGGTGAACACACACTAGGGAAGATGCTTTTTTTTCCCCTGAGGTAAAGAGTGACTGTTATTCTAATGTCTGTTGTCACTCTACACTGAAGCCATATCCATGAGAGATCTTAAAAGCATTAGTGGGGTGGATGGGTGCCTAGGTAATTATAGTAAGATTAACACAACAGCACTCAGAAGTGATCGAACTGATTGAAACAACTTTGAGAAGTGTGTTAACAGCATGTCTGATATGCTTGTCCAAAGTTGTTCAAGGTTATCTGGTCGTCGAAAGCACTTTTCACTTACGATTTTTCATCATTCCATTCACTCTGCTCTTCCTTTTAAGGCAACACTATTTTAAAGTGACACATTTTCAGTTATTTCTGATAGTTTTTACTCTCTTCTCCTGAGTTTTTACTTTATCTTTTGTTGTACTCATCTCTGCATTACTGTTATTGTGGGAGAAATAAGTGGTGGATTGAAATTGTAACCTTAGAAAAAGCAGGTCACTGTCAATCACTCATTTACAGAGCAACTGTCGCTTTCCATTTTCACACTTTCTATTTACCTTCTGTATTCTTGCCTCAGAGGAGTAAATTACTGTGCCAACCACTGCCAGGACAATAAAATGTGTTAAACTGCCTCTTTTCACAGCGTTTAAAGTCTTCAAATACTCACTGTCGCTGTCTGGAAATAAAGTTCAACCTGAAGGCCTGAAACACACAGAGTAATTTTAGGACTGATTGGTGTGTGTGTGTGTGTGTGTGTGTGTGCGTGTGTGTGTGTGTGTGTGTGTGTGTGTGTTTCTACTCATTTTTGTCATCATTTATATTTTTGTTAGTATTACAGTGAAACACTTAAGGCGGCAATTTAGGAAGTGGAAGTTTGCTGTAATTGTGTCCTGAGGCACGGATCGACATACGTGGAGTTATCGAGTGAACATGGTGAAAGTTTATCCTAATTTCTTCAAGTTTCAAGGGACTCTGATTGTTTCAAGGCTAATTCTGTATCATTTAGTGGAATATTTATGTTCGAAAACTAATAAAAGTCTCGGCAAGAAAGGTGAAACGGATGCCTAGGTAGTTTTTAATAGAGCTGTAGTCAAGTCCGGCTTTGTCGAGTCCAAGTCAAGTCCAAGTCCAGGACTAGTCGTGACCGAGTCAAGACCGAGTCCAAAGAGGTTCGAGTCCAAGTCAAGTCCAAGTCCAAAAGTTTCGAGTCCAAGTCCAAGACCGAGTCCAAATGAGTGAAAAAAGGGTCCTATTCAAGACCACATACTTAACTACTGATAATGTTTGTGATGCGAGAGAAAGCATATCTCCTATTCTAAGAAAATCATTTTACATTATTATTTGTAATGATCAAAAAGCATGTGCAAAGTAACAACTCTGTAGGACAGGGGTCTCCAAACTACATCCTGAATGGCCAATGTCCTGAAAAGTTTAGCTCCAACTGGCCTTAAAACACCTGGAAGATTAGTGTGTCTAGTAAGAGCTTGAGTGTGTATAATTAGGGTTAAAGCTAACAGGGGCGTTAAACAAGATCCTGGGCCCTATGCATAGGCAGTCCTGATGGGCCCCCATGCCCCCCACCCATGAAAATATCCAGGTAAAATAAAATATATTTCAGATTCATACTTTTCAAGGGCCCTCTCTTCCTTTGGGGCCTTGCTAATGAGTACTGGTTTTACCCCCAGTCCGACCCTGGGAGCTAAACTTGGATAAACAAACAAAGTTTGGAACTGTGAGGTCAAATAATTTTTATGTCCTTTATTTTTTGTTGACATTATATCTGTGGTCAAAAATGTATATGACTATGCCTAATTGGCACAGTGCAAGACACACCCAAAGCTCGGGATATGACAAATGCGTGCAGCAAGGCCAGAATGTATACGTTTGGCTCTACTGGACATGCGCACATAAATACAGCGAAATTTTTGTCATACTGTGCTAGTGTTTGCATAGACTAGTCGAGCACTGTCGGAAACAATCGACTACTCCAGCATGCATTAACCATAATTCACACAAAGTACGACGTGAATTTTAGAATTACAATATTGCGTGGAGCTGTTACTATATGACCTTATCTATGTTGCATGTAAAAATAAAATATGTAATGTAATAATTAGGGTTGTGCCTGAAGCCGAATACCTTATTCGGAATGGCAAGGATAATGGCTTAAAAAACGAATAAAGCACAAGGAATAATTCTGCCTGAATACTCGGCTGAAGCTGACACAGTCTGGTGTTTGCTAGAAAACAGGTGAGCCAGGGGATCAGCGCCAGAAGTGAATGAATGTAAACTTTATGAATGAAAAGAGCGCAAATCAAACACCGCATTGTTGTCGCCTCTCTGTGCATCTCTCAGAAATCAGAGCGTTGCAAGAGTAATTTTACCTATAATAATACATCATAGCTACACGTTATATTATTTGTATATATTTAAAAGGCAAATATTGAAAGCTTAGGCTACCATGATACGAATGAATGGAATAAGCACAGCGCGCTCACCAATCAAACAGACGCGCTGCGCGTCTCAGTCTCTCAAAAACCAAATCAGTTCTCTCTCAAAAGTAGGCTGATAATCAACATAGATATGGATACATTGTCTACTTGTCCTACATGTTTGCATATTTACCTTTTGCTGGTTTGCGCAGAACACACACATCTGTTTAGTGAAGTTCATTAACATTAAGACTCGCTCAAAGTGTTCTGTAATGAGAATGTGTGCATTGAATGGATTCAGTCGTGTTCAAATGATTACTAAACGTTTGTCATGACATCTCTCTGCTTGCATGATAAATATTATTTTAGAAATTAATAATTAATTCAGTTTAACACGACATACTTGTTCAGTGATAACTACGAAAAATATATAAAAAGTCATAACAGTCTTATCAAGTAACTGTATGATGTTGTATCCGAATGCAGATAGGAAACATTTTGTGATTGTTACAGATACAAATACTGGCTGTTACATGAAAATGTAAATATGTAATGTCATATATAAAGTTTTTAAAATTTACATATGTAATTGTTGCATAAGGCTATACATTAATACGCGTTTATTGATAAAAAAAGAAAGGCTATCTAGGTGTAGACGTAAATAAAACACAATCTAACAGGTAGAAAATTAAATTAGAAACATCTAAACTTTTCAGGTCGCAGTAAGTGCACCACTGGTCATGCACATCCTTTCCCGGAACAATACTGAAAGCTAAGGCAAGATGGAGAAACAGATGATCAAAGTTGTACAAGGATAGCCATTATGAATGGCTATCACTTGCAGAGCTACTGCAAGTGATTTTAAGTGCTGGTATTCCATTTATTCTTTGCTGAAACTTCTGCGTCATCATGGAGAGCGGGTCATGGTTGCCCAGCAACAGCAGACGCCACTGGAGCGCGAGCGCAGATTACAGAGTGCTTTGGATTAAGGAGAGTGGCGCGCCTAGCGTTTTCCACACAGTTTCAGTCGCGACATCATGCAAATGTGGTTTTGTTTTGAAGGAGACATTTTTTATTTTATTTTTTTTCTGGACTCGGTCGAGACCAACTAGAAGACTTGGCGAGTCCAATGGCCAAGTCCGAGACAAGTCCGAGTGCAAATTCAACGAGTCCGAGACAAGTCCGAGACGACAGAAAAATGTCTCGAGTCCGGACTCGAGTCCAAGACCGGACTCGAGTACTACAGCCCTAGTTTTTAATTCTAAAAATAAAAATAAAAATTGTTTTGAGGTGCCAAAAGCGGGTAAGCAAGACAGGTTAATGTGTATTGGCAAAAAGTGGCACCTTGGCAAGTGTGCAGCTATTATGGCATCATATCCTGGCAGACACAGGAGTATTTCGTTTTGGAGCTGTGCCTTGGGGTTGATCACAGCTCTGATCCTGGAGGCTCACTGCTTAGGAAGGGTATTCAAGTAATTCGCATCTAAAGAGCTTCTATAATCGCTTATCATTATCAGGACCGTGAAGTCAAAAGCTTGGGGATCCCTCAGCTCATAGCATTACAACCTGATTCACCATATTCAAAAGTTTGTGTTTTTATGGTCAGAATCCAAAATAACTATTTTGTATTTTTAATATATTTTACATATTACATATATATAAATTGTCTGTCTTCAGTGTCACATGATCAGTGTTGGGCAAGTTACTCTGAAAATGTAATCAAATTACTGATTACTGATTACTCCTTTTAAAAGTAATCAGGTTACTGTTCTGATTACTTTATTTTCAAAAGTAATTACAGTAGTAAGTAGTTACATTACTTTTTACCACTTTTTACTTTTTACCAAGTTTACCAAATCCCTGCATACACGCTCCAGATAAATATTTGTTATTAAAGCATCAACAGTCACAGAACACTGTTATTTTTAACTAAAGCAAGTGGCTGCTGTGTGCATGGTTTGGCAGAATGCAAGCAAATAGTGCTGCGTTTATAATCTCTAAAAGACATCTCAGTTCAGCAATGTAACGTGGCAGTAACATATAGAGACTTCGGCTTGTTACTCGAATTATGATTTTGGAAATATAATACGTTACATTACTCCGTTACTAAAAAAGTAATACAATTACAGTATCACGTTACTAAGTAATGCATTACTGCCCAACACTGTAAATGATACTTCAGAAATCATTCCAATATGCTGAATTGTTGCTCAAAAATAAAAATAAAATAAACATTTCCTATTACCATTGATAGTGAAAACAGCCATACTGCTTAACATTTTTTTTTTTTTTTTTTTTTTTTTTTGTGGAACACGATACTTTTATTTTTTTATTCTTTGATTATTTGAAAGCTCTAAAGAACCTCTATTAAAATATAAGTTTTCTGTAACATTAATTAATAATTCCTTACATTTTAAATTTACATTACAAATAGCATTTAATGTCACATTTGATACATTTAATGTGTCCTTGATAAATAAATGCACTGTATTATTTTGTTTAAAAATAAAATAAGAGAAAATAAAATAATGTTTCAATGACCATAAACATTTGAACAGTAATGCATTAAACTGACATTGAAATTAATTAAAAAATAAGACAGAGGCATTAAAAAAGAGAGATCTGCTTAAAAATGATTAATTCTGTTGAATTGAATTGAGAAAGCTGTATAAATTCCAATTCACTTTCTGATATTGAAAGGTGTTTGAAGGTGGCAAACAGGATACAGAATACAATTCATATTTGAATATAAACAGGCATAATTCAAATGAATTGAACTTCAAAGAAAGTCATGTAATTGGAATTTCTATGAATTCCAGTTCAACGTCCTTCAGTTCAAATTCACACTCATTAATTGAATTGATTCTGAATTTTGCATGTCTTTGAATCCCACCTTACTATAACAATATAACCTGTGCTTCGAAAAGACTGAGACTTGAAGAGAAATAACTTTTTATCTCCTCCAAATGAAGCTGTGCGTGGTGTTCCACCTCTTACCCCTACGGTTTGGAAGAAAGAAACCTTAATGTATAATCAATTCCCATAGAAATAGACTTTCTCACAAAGGTAATTAAAAGCCAATAGAAAAACACTGTCCATGCATAACATCTGAAGGTCAGATTAAGAGCCAAATAGATCCAGGCCGGGCACGTCCGTCCACCCATTCTGACTGTGAAATGGATGAACGACCCCTTGCTTCCCAATAAAGATGCATGCTCATTGATTCACATTGCTGAGTGTCAATTTGTCTCTTGACTGAATGAGTCTTCATGCAGTTAACCAAGACATGCTGCATAAGGTATGGTTTAATTTCTGTTTGCTGAGGCTAAAAATCCATTAAGTCCTCATTTATACATGGACAAAGAAAAAAGAAAAAAGAGCTCTATTCAAAGAGGCTCCAAGCCTGGTTTTGTCATTTTTAAGTGTGCAAAAAAAAAAAAAAAAATCTTAGATGGTACGTACTTAGCTCAAGAGAATCATTTGAGATGAATTATTTGAACCTTTCTCTAGATATTTATCCCACAGGAACATGATTAATGTGGTTTTGTGATTAAAGCTGAATATCCTTCACCAGGGTTGTGATAGTTTTGATTTATTCCTATTTCTTCTCCAATTTCTCATGTCGTCTCTCTCTCAAACCACACTAAATGCCCAAAACTATGCAGACACCCTTCTAATTAACTTGTTTCCAGCTGGTCCTCTTAATATCTGTAAAGATAAATCTTAATGCTTTGACATAAGATGTCATTATAGAGTATTCTGTGATTCAATTTTTTGGGAAGGACACTTTTTCACCCATTGCACAAAGCAAGATGCATCCAGAAATGGTTTAAAGAGTTTGGTATAGAAGAATGTGACAGATTTCAACACCTGAACCTCTATTGGACACATTTTGGACAAAATGGAAAGCCAAATCCATGCAATCATATTCCAATACTGGAGTGCGTGTCTGGGAGATGTTTGTTAGGACCAAAAAAAAAAAAAAAAAAACATGCAAAACAAAAAAAAGATTATATATATATATATATATATGTGCTGATCCCAACCACATATTTTGGCCGTATACTGTAGTGTATTATTTAAGAAAAGCGGTGTGTTACTAAGCTTATAAAGATAGACTAGGCATCAAATCAATCGGAAATGACAGAACTTATAGCCATGAAGCCAATTAAATAGTTCTGTCCCTGGCATCATATTTACCGTTACCTTTCCCTCATTAGCTTCGGTCATCACAAGCCACATTACACGCTCATTAACCGTAACCTATAAAAGATTCATATATATATATATATATATATATATATATTTTTTTTTTTTTTTTTTTTTTTTTTAATGAGGATATTTGTGGTTGTGTTGTGTTGGCCTCATGCTGTTCCTCCAGTTGATGGAAAACAAAACTAAAGCTTCCGGTTTTTCAGCCTGTTCTTTTGACTCCTTTTATTTCAGTTCTAGAAAACAGTGTTGATGGTTTTTCTTTCTTTCTTTTTTCGCACAGTCGAATACAGTAAGCAGAGCTTAATCCTTATTTAATGCCAGCAGAAATCTGGTAAAGTGTGAGCTAGCTACCGCACTAATCTGTGTAAGCAAATATGTAATCCTTTCTTTTGTTTTGTCGTTCTCCATATTTTATAACTCTGCTGCATTTTCATATCAAGCTGTGATTCACCTTTGCATTGTTTGTAGTTCACTGGACTTCCTGTAGATATCTTTGCTGTTTTGTAATTCCTTAATTAAAAAAAGTTTCTCCCTTGGAGAGAAGAGCTGCTTTAATTAACCCAGACTAAGTGACTGAAATAACTTTGGCATGACCTTCCCAGCATTACTTTGAGCTGCGAAACACATAGTGTGCTTTATGAGGCGTTCAGCCCACAGTCTGTTCACTGACCCTCTGGTGCACAAAAATCCACAATACACTTGTGAACATCACAAGGTCCTATCAAGTGGATGATTAATAACTTTCCAGTTTGCTAAATTTGTAGCTTGAGCACACTTTGAATGCAAAAAGAAGCTTTGTACATTTTAAATGTTTAAACACTGTATGTGGAATGTATATTAAATGTGTATACAAATAAATATATTTTATACGCGACTCTGAACCACAAAACCAGTCATAAGTAGTTTTTTTTTTATTATTATTTATTATTAAGATTTATACACAATATGGTTTGTTTAGCTGTTTGTATCCCGTCCCTTCAGGCTTGCATTATCAGAAACGTTGTCCACATCTGTTCACAGACAATGTAAAAACCGCAAGGCTATATCACGAGACCCGACTGGGCCATTTATCATTCCTCTTGCCTTGAGCAAAACTTTGCTGTAGGATAATGAAATGTCTGGTGTTGTGCTGGAGGTGGACAAGCATCCGGTGTCATTGTTAAATGTTATTTTTATGTTTCGTTTCTTTGCCAACACACTGTTTGCCCTGGCGATTTGTCTCCGCAGATTAGCCGCGTATCAGTTTTCGAATGTGCACCCGCGTGTCTGTGTACCGCGGTCGGATATTTCATGCAACCGGTGCAGAAACGGCTATCAAAGAGAGTTATTTGAGCCGGGAGTGTTGGCAGCCAAGGGGTGCTATCTCGAGGACATCTCCGTGATCTATGAAGGAGAGAGACGATCAGGAAAGGCGATTTTCAATGGATTTGGAAAAGCCTGAGCAGTGCATCACACCATCCGAAAGCAGTCACATTAGTAAAACGGTGACTGCTGGGAGACATCCAGACCCCGGGCGTACAAAGGGGGTCGTATATCAGATTGCACAATGCAGATGAATAGGGACTGACAGTGGGAAAATTTAATTAAATGCTGGCTTTTTCAGAGCAAAATTAATCACAGATCGCTCACTTTGACGTAAGGCAAAATGAATGGCGTGATGCCTCTCAAACAGATGTGGTTAATATTTACACTGCAGCCCTGAAGCACAAGTATTACGATTTCTCTGCGACATAATGATGTGTGGGTTTTGTTTTCAGGAAAATCATGTCAAGTGTTATATTGAAACTTTTTGGAAGAACATGAATACTAAAATGTTCTCGTTTCTTTCCTCTCTCTCTCTCTCTTTTTCTTGCTCGCCATGATGTTTTCATTCATCCGTTTCCAAATTCGTCTGGTGACCAAATCAAGGTATGAAAAGTTAAATATTTCAGATAATTACTATTGGTCATGTAACATTTTTACAGCTTTTTACAATTTGTGATATACAAAGGTTATACTTTATGTGACATGAGTGTGATGAAAGGGTACTATCTTATTCTGTAGTTGTTGAATGTTGATTTTACTTTTGCAGTTTGCAAGGACAGACAACTTTTTTTTCTTTTTTTGGAATGTAATTTATTTCTTTGCTTATGAATTAATCTGATTATGAACATTTTAAAACACAGTTATCCAATTGCAAGTACTAATTCTTATTTTATTATTTGTAATCTAATTACATAATCCAGATTGCATCTAATCAGTTACTACCCAGAACTGCAGAGAACTAGGCAATTAGAAATGCCCATTAAAAATATAGTAAATTCATACATTCATACAAAATTTATTTTCATTTTTTTCTTAAATTCATATTTTTCATCAAATCATTGTCATATTAATATATGTACACACATATATATGAAGAGTTTATTTGGGAAGAACTGTTTTACACAGATAATTTTCACATTTTCAAAAAATGTTATTTTTTTATTATTATGCTATCATGATTTATTTTTGTGTTTTATTGCATTAGAGAGCTTTTTTTTTTTTTTTTTTTTTTACCTTTTGTTTTACCTTTTTTTAAATAATCAAAATAACCCAACTGCAGCTTGAATTAGATTAATTGAAATGCACAATGAAAAACATATAAGATTTTTAAATTGTTAAAAATGTATCTGTTTTTGCTAATAAACCCTTTTTATACTGTATGTATATAAATATATATATATATATATATATATATATATATATATATATATATATATATATATATATATATATATATATATGTGTGTGTGTGTGTGTGTGTGTGTATATATATATATATATATATATATAGAGAGAGAGAGAGAGAGAGAGAGAGAGAGAGAGAGAGAGTTTGCGTTTTGAAATGGCGCTCAAAGGAGAAAGATGCAAACAGACTCAACACAGAATGCCTTTGAAGTACTTTAGCTAGTATCAGATTGGCTGGCATGTCTTTGGAGGGCGGAGTTTTTTAGAGAGAGTGTGTGGTTGAGGTAAACAACTCCCGGCACCTTTAATGCGTTAAAGTAATTCGTACACGTCTCTATCAGTGCATGTAAATGTCAGTCAACCAACATATACCGCTGATTTAGCTCAAACTCTACAGCGCCAGTGCTCTTGAGTCACAGTTCCCATGCCAGAACTCCCACTGCTGTCAGAATGCCTCTTCCTCCATTCTGTAAGTGTGCATTCTGTTTGTCAGGCTGAAAGGTAGATCCATTACAAACGGCATACAGTGTCTCCGCTCCTCTCCTGCTGGCAATGCTCGAATGGCTGCAGATGCCGACAAGCGTTAAGTTCGACCTATCAAAGAGCTCGGTGACAGGTCTGACACGCCCTTCGCCTCTCGCAGCAGGCCTGTTTTGTTTATTGGGGCCCAAATTACCACTGCTGGACAGTGATCACAATATTAATGGTTAAAAAAAAAAAAATACTAGAGTAAAAACCTGAATATAAAGTAAATGGAACGTTAAAATAATAAATAATTTTTTTTTTTTTTTTTTTTAGCATTTATGTAGATTGTTGTATATAGTGGGTTCACACTTAGTGTTAACAGTTAGACATAACAAAGCCTCATTTAATGAAATCACAAGACTTTGGCAGCTTGATGAACACTCCAAAACATTGGTTTGAAACAAATGATTTGTAAAGAGTTCCCAAAAAAGTTTTTTTGAAAGCATCGCAGATTTAGGAGGTTGTAGTCTTATAGGCCAGGAGAGCTTTGAATGCGGTTTCATTTGTTTCAGGTTTTTTTGTGTTTTCTAGATGGGTATGCAGAGGCTAATGTTGTCTGACTTTGTGCAACGTTTGATCTCCGTCGCTGCTCTAATGACTCCAACAGTGAAACGCAACATCGACAAGAAGCCTCTGAAGCATATTTAATGTGAAAGGACGGAAAAATGAGGACAGAAACATAACGAAAGCTGAAGTACGAGAGCTCGTTTCTGTGCATTTGCAGGGGCTTTCTGTCTACCATTTCCATCTGAGCACAAACAACAACAACAGCCTGTCAAAGTGCAGCATGGTATACAAACACTCTGGCATTATGGGGTATTATTGTTCAGGCCCTGACAGATGTTATACCATCAAATCATGATCTTATTTATTTATTTATTAATTTTTTTTCGAGTATCTCATTCTGATCAAATGCGATTACACTGGTTGTGACACATATGGTTGTACTGGTCCCAGTTCTGTTGGTCCTAATAAGGAGGATGTAATCCCCCATTTCATCTGTTCTTCCCTAATGGGACGGATGGGGGTCGGCTTGGGATTTGCCATGCCTAATCATCTGATGTAATGCATTTGCAACTAACCCAACCCCTTACTCTGACCTCCACCAAATGTGAAAATTGGATGAATTTAGCAGACCAGATAGACAGAAAGTGAGGAAGAGACTTTGTTTGTGGCGCTTTGTGTAGTTTTTCTGTTTCCTTTCATCTCTGTGTGTCCACTAATAAACCCGAAAGAAGGAAAGGAACACAAGGGGGACAAAAAGAAAAGGCTTGAGATTAAAGAGGGGGAAAATAACAACAGTATGTGGATTACAGTAGATTTGTGTGAGGAATGCATGATAGCCCGTCTCATCCTTTTATCGGCTTGGCTGAGATTGCATGTCATCTTAAGGAGTGGGAGGAGGAATGGACGAGAGAGCATGAGAAAGAGAATGAGAGAGAGAGGGAGAGCAGAGAGGGGAAATGTAAAAATACGATAAAAAAGGACCAAGTAAAATGTCACCAGTTATTCTCTCATCGCTTCGTCATTATTTGTGTCTTTGGAAGCTTCTGAATCCATTCTCAGTCAGTCCAGAGCCTCGCTGCCAGCCCCGCAGGCCTGTGCCAACTGCATAAACATTTTAGTGACAAGGACGGTCGACTGTTTACTGACGAAGCAAAAGTGTTACTGGCACCGGCCACGCTGTGTGTGTGTTAGAAACTGAATGGTGGAATGAGCCCCTAGTGTGCAGGGACTTCTGAAGCAGGCCCCTGCAGATCCTGGACAGCAAGATATAAATCAACGTTTCACCTTTTCAGTAGAGACCCAGTTTTCTGATGTGCTGTACTTAAAGTCAACATGAAATGCTATTTGCAGCCTATTTTGCTTCTGTAACATGATGCACTATTTTTCAGGTTAAAACAGGATATTCAACAAGTTTGGATCCAGACCTGAATGCAAGCTTGATGAAAAAAAAAAAAAAAAACCCAGCAGATTTTGTAACAATGTTGTAACATTGATTACCATTGCTATTCAATCAAGCTAAATATAGAGGGAAAATAGAAAAGAAAGAAGAAGGGAAAAATAAAAAACCTCCAGATAATATAGGGTACAATATTTTCCATTATTTCAGTAAGCCTGGATTTTTGCTAATAATAATATTAATAATAGTATTATTGTTGTTGTTATTAAGTGAATATTGCATTTTTAGATAAACCACCTTGTACTGAATGATAGATAAGTTAGTCAAGGGTAGGAAAAAGCAGGACATATTTGCAGCACTGTTACAAACTAATAACATTTCTTTCTTTCCCTTTCTTTCTTTCTTTCTTTTACAGTTAACATTCTCTTACTTAAAGCCTTTATGTAAAATGTATTATAAATGGTATAATACATTATGGGCCCTATCTTGCACCCAGCGCAATTGACTTTGTACACCGACGCATGTGTCATTCCTATTTTGCACCCGCGCAAAGCGCGCTTTTCCCTCCACAGAAGCACGTCGCTAAACTAGTGAATGAACTTGCGCTCCCTGGGCGGTTCAGCGCAAAAAAGGAGGCTTGTTCCGGCGCAAACAATCCCTGGTGCTATTTTGCTGTTCCATTAAACAATTGCGCCACTGACCAGAAAAAAACTAGTCTAAAGTCAGTGGCGCGTTGCGCGTTGTTCATTATGCTATTTTAAGGGCGCATGCTTGACCATAATGTATAGCGTGCACAACGCGCATACACTTTGCTCATGTAATCTACACAGATGCAACAGTTATTTTTGCAAATCATAAATTGTTACACTAAAAAAATATTAACACATGAGATGACGGAAATCATTGTGGTGTGCCACGAAGATGTGAAAAAATAGGCATAAATCTAGCTTACAAATTATTCAGGCTAATTGTAGTAATTAAGGATCAGACCTGTTTGAGGTCATATATGTATATAAGGACATCTGACAAATTGGTTTGTCCGTCAAGAACCAGGAAAAAAAATCGATGAAACAATTGTGGCTATTTCCTCCCACGCCTGTTTAACCGACGGTATTTTGGGTGGGTTTCTCCCATCCCCATACAACACAACTTCTCTGTCTTTCACTGCTCTTACAAGAACATCAGTCTCCTCGGCTGTGAACCGCTCCTGGCGTGCGCCTGGTAAATACGCCATAATAATAGCAATCCATAATGGAACTTGCGCACCTGCTTTTAAAGGGAATGTTGGATGACGCTCTGATTGGTTTATTTCACGTTACGCCCAAACCACACCTATGAATAATGAAGCTACTTCAGACCAACCCATTTTAGATTTGCGCCGGGCGCAAGAGCCATTTATCCCGCCGGGAAAATAGCAACAGCGCCGAGACCCGCCCACAAACTTACTTGCGCTTCGCGCTTTGACACTTGCGTTTCAGATCGTTAAAATAGGGCCCTATATCTAGTCTTAAATAATTATAACCAAATTTAAAAAGCATAGTACCACAATGAATTGATAAGCGTTATAATGTATTAACTGTGGTTACAATTATGCATTAGATCATATAATGCATTATACGGTGCATTACAATAGATAATTAATGCATCAAAACTACTTTTATAATGCATTATGCATAAAGTCTTTTTATTATTATTTTAGTTATATTTTGTATATTTGTCAAAAAAAAAGGCAAATAGCGTTATTTGATCCTTTGCCTTTAATGGCAGGTCATTGCTTGAAACCTGTGGTGACAGTTGGCAAGAAATGTCATAGTTTCTGTCTCCCTGTCTCCCTCTGATTCTTTTTGTTGTGGTGAAGATACAGCCAGTCAAATTGATTCCAAAAGCTTAATTCCTAAATACTTTCTTTTTGACCTGTCGTTAGCAGTATAATGGAGAACTAGAGCAGGCTACCGTACATCCTATGCAGGTTAGGATCAAGTAACAAGTCAATTAAACCAGTCCAGTGAATTCATTAAGCAGGTTAACACTCTGCTAGCATGTTTCAGTTCCACTGAGAAGCAGGAAATACTATTATCTGACAATATGCTGAAGATAGAGCCAACAAAAGAGAATTGTGGATGCTTCTCTGGCATTGTGACGTTCCCTTGGGACTCATGTAACTCAAATCACATTTATGTCTGTGCACACAAATCAATCGCAGCATGAAGCACAGGTTAGGCATGTGCAGACAAACACATGCCCACCCACAATCTTTTCCATGCTGCCATTCTGCCACAGCAGGAGGTTTAAGATTCGATCAAGTCTACCTGCTACTTCTAAAACCCCTAAGTGGCGGTGCTCCAAACATCCCAGTGTTCTGAATCATCCGTGCCCTCGGTGGTTGTCCTTGCACCATGTCCCCCCCATCTATGTGCCAGCCTAATACACACCGTCCTGCAGGGAATAGCTGCCACATGCATGGGAAATAGTGCCAGGCGTGCAGTCAGACTTAAAGTCCTGGCATGACCCCCATAAACAGGCCCCCTGCATGTTGGCATGACCCGTTGTGCCAGACCATCTCTACCACCTGGCTTGCCGTCTGTGCCTCTGGTCTGACAAAAAACAGTCTGACAGGCATATAAAGGCAATAATGTTTCCCCTCTGCTATATCCTTATCCAAAGTTTAATTTCTGTGTTCTTGTTGTACTTGTTGTTACTCTTCGTAGTACTTCAGCCTTATGACGTGTCTTATCGGGGCAACAGTTGCTTATGTCATGTCTAATTATAAATGCAGTACAGTTTATATATATACACAGATTCCATTCTGGCCTCATCTGCTTTTCTGTGCGTAATATAAACTGTGAACGGATTTGGTATTTTTAAATCACCGTTTTTGTTCGTTAGCCTACATTATGTCACGGGTTGTCGAGGAATGAGGACAGCAAGCGAAGATGCATACTTCCAGACAGACTTTAATGAGAATACTGATTTGGAACGCACACTGAACACATAACATAAGCCAATCACAGACAACGAAGAGACTTGAATAAGGAGTATAAACACACTCACATGGTAAATGAGGGAACTAAACAAGAACAGCAGGACAAAGATTAACTAATCAGAAACCATGGGAACTAATGAGAGCTCATAACAGACATGACAGGAAAGGAACTAAACTGAACATAATCATGTAATTAGCTCCCCCTCTCAGAAGGCTGTAGATAAGGGGACGGAGGGCAGAGGCTTAGAAGGAGGGCATGGTGCTGGTGAAGGACCTGAAGAAGAGACCAACACCGTGATGAAGCCGAGGGAGGAACCAGTATATCTGTATATATTTAGTATATATTTTTTTTATTTCAGGAAAGGAGCTGTTGTGGGATTTTCCAGCAGATCAGCTCTGTCCCGAACCCTACAGTGATCCCAACTGCTAGGATTTTTTTTTTATTTTTTTTTTATGGGTATTCTATTCAGAAATGATTGTGAGTCACTGTCTATTAATTCTTAATCTATTAATAATGTAAAATTAAATATTGATAAATATTTAATGAAAATGTTAATTCATGTCTTTAAAGTTTCACACCACATCGCACATGATAAGAGCTACAAATTAGATTAGAATGGATAACAGATTAGCATTCAGCAAGGAGACAGGATCTTGAGCGACACCAGAAAAGTTCAGAAAATGCATTTTTTCAACCGAGTTTTATTGTCGTAAATGGTAGTGATACAGCAAATAGCAAATATGGCACCTGGAAAAGACAATTTAACAAGTTTTAAAATGTCTCCTGTTTATCCTTGGATGATTGAAACACTCACTTTAAGACAAAGCTGCTTGTTTCGACTAACACATAGTTCAGGTTCGGAAGAAATAAGATTGAGAATATTTTCCCAGGTGTACAGGTTGTATTGATTCCTGCTGTATGTTGAAGTGGCGATGAGGTGGCTGTTGGTAAACAGGAACAAGAGTGTGAAAAAGAGACCAGAGAAAAACATAAAGTAAGACAGAACGTGTGTATAGCATGTATTGATGTACCCGTTGAAAATACTTTTTTCAAGCACTCAAGATTTCCTTGGCTCCCAGCTAACGAATGGCAAAACCCAAAAATAAATAAATAACAAGAGCGCCAACAGTGAATCGATTGATCCAGATTATTTCTCGCTTCCAGTGCAAAGGTGGGCAAAATGTCAGCAGGACCTGAGAAAACAGAGAGCAGTGTTTGAAGACCTCACCTTTTTACTTTGTAGACTCTGGCTTGTCAACAACTCTCCCTTTATACGTTGCAATGGGCCTTCCTCTCCTCCAATCAATGCTCATTTGGCCGTTGTGTATCCAAATGCCATCTAAAATCGAATAATTGCTTTTTGCCCTTTTCATTCAAAGCTGTTTGCCTGTGGTCACCAAGACTTCAATAGGCAATAAAAGCAACACTGGCTTTGCAGAAAGGCAGAAAACGAGTTTCTGTTTCTTTACAACTCTCTGGGAGTTGTGGGGAAAATCAGTGGCGTAGGAAGCAAACAAGCAGAGAGGTAATGACAAACTCATGCAATTAGTTTTTCATGCAGCTCTTAAATCAAAGATCCAATTATTTCACTCTGTCATGACACATAGTCCCCTGCCTCAGCACCTGATTAGGTTCACCTCAGGATCTGGAGATAAACCAACACAGAGGCCCGTGCGGAACTGTTCACACTGCGAAAAATAAATTACTCATATTTTTTTTTCCTCTCTGAAAATAATAAGAGATAGTAGTAATGGAGTCTAATTAATACGGTTTCAGGATGTGTTATTTTTGTTCGGTATTTCTTTCCAAGAATATTTTTTTGTGTATTAAGGATGTAAGCAGCATCGCACATCCAGTGTGCTTTTGTAATGAATAACCGTATGTCTAATTCTATTTTGCACTAGATTCCCCAGATATTCTAGGAAGGGGGTCCTCACACAGAGGTCATCGTATTTTGGGGTGTTTTAGCAAGTTATGTTCTCTGGACAAGCAGATGTTTTCTTTCTCATTATTTCTCTTTCTGTCATGTCCATGGATTCCAAGTGGCCGCAGGCAGTCAGGCCAGGTGATGAAGTCAATGAAAAACACTTAAATCATCCTCACGGTGAGCAGAATTTACTGTACGATAAGAGCCCCACGGGTTTGCATGGATAACATGCCGTGTCTCTTCTCTAAAGAGAATCCATCTGGTTATTGCTTGCAGAGAGGCATCCAAGCTGGCACGGCCGGTCTTTGGCTGCGGCTCCAAAGGGGACATTGTACAGTGTTTGTGCAGGGTTGTAAAAACAAACTCACGGTCCCACAGCCGGGCCGTCACTTGGTGTTGATAATAAAAATCTGCATTAAAGCCTCTTCTAATCTAGGCTTTTGCACTGAACCCTTTGTGCCCCACCGCACCTGTTCTCGGAATCAGATGAGCGTGTGGATGTAGGGGGTTGCTGCATTTGAAACCCCCCGCTGCAACACCTGCTCCGTGCAGACATGACTGTGCCCCAGCCAATCTCTGCGCCAACTCTCCAAGGCTCATGAACTGCAGGACCTCATGCGTGGCATCTGAATTCTCCATGCATTCCAGGATGGGATTATTCACAGAGGGCCGGCCGGTCTAGGATGGCACATGACATGACAGCTGGGTATGGCCTCGGGTCCAGGGGGCTTCCGTTTCTGGCGCCCCATGTGAGAAGTGTTGGAAGGCTGATGTGTCGTCATCGGCTTTGATATTTAATAGATGCGAGGACAGCTTGCTTGGGGAGGAAGCATGCTTGAAATTTGGTTTGGGATGAAATCGAGTAGCTGCTTTTTCCATTTAAAACTTTCAACAACTTTAATTGAGGCGACGGGTTCAGACTTTATGTCTGAAAAGATTTGTTGAATGTAGAATTTTGTTTAATTTTGTCAACGATAATGAAGATGAGATAAATAATAGATCAAGATTCCAACCGGGCAATTTCATGAGTGATCTGAGTAATTTAATCATTCATTCAGCTGATTCGCTCAAAACTCTTATTCATTCAGGGTATAGAAAAAGTGAAAGTTTTTAAGTTTTCATTTATTCATGCACTGGATTCATACACCGATTAATTCAATGATGCCTTGGTTTAAAAATGATTTTGTTAAAGGCAAAGACAAATGCACCAACGAAACTCAATATCACAATAATGTTTTTGAACTGATGTATAAAAGCAATACCACACTTTCAATCAAATGAAATCAATCAATAAGTGTATTGAATAAACAAAAAGCACTCCATGCAATGCAATACACTATAAAATCCCAAACCATGATATATATATTAAAATATTTGAAAAATAGTTTTCAATCTCCCAAAATAAAGACAAGAAGAAAAAAATGTATAACTTTAATGGAAATGAATAGGTTGTTAACCAGATTCAGACCATTTGGGTTCATATAAAAACAGTTTTTATGGGGGACTGGGTGCATGTGTGTCCTTTTATGTCCTGACCATCTCTCTCATTCCTCAGTATCTCTCCCTCTTTCTTTCTCTCTCTATCTTCTCTCATGCCTGTCCCTCATTGCCTGAAGACTCCTAAGAGCTGTGATGAAACTTGCTCGGCTATCTCTGCCCTGCAGGCCCCAGCACTGCTCAATCATTTTCCCCACCAATCCCCGTGTCATCTTTCCCAAAAGGGAAGGAGAAAGAGAGGAAATAGGGAGCCAGAATAGAGTAGGACATTTAGTAAGTGGGATGCACATTTTTTTAAATGTAGAGCACTGGAGAAGCAGAAGGCAGTTGTTGATGTTGGTTGCTGTAAATATTCACATGCTGAAATGCATATTTTCTAGAAAGAGTTTGATTTTGATAGTTTTTGAATATTTATTGAGAACAGGACAATCGATTAAATATTGTAAGATGTTGGGTCTTTCTTGAAAACCTTTCCCAGTGAGCTGATGCAAAAGAGAGTAGTGTTAATTTTATTAACAAAAATGGGGATAGATAAATGTTGAAACTTTTGTTTCCATGTGGAAAGATGATGAGATATGATGACACTGACATCAATAAACACTTTCTTAACTCATATCCACATGCAATATTGTTGACAAAAAAAAAAAAGAAGAAGAAGGGGTGAGGTGGGGTGAAATAAACAATGCCTATGACTTGACTTTCTCTTTATTTGTAGCCTACAGTACGTATAGGTGAAAGTGCAATCATGATCTGTAACTAAATAAATGAACACTAGGGAGAGGCATTTTATTCTGCAATCTTAATTACCAGTAAATGTTTCAATTATTGATGTAATACCTTCATGCAGAATTTTGGTTGATTACAGATGAGCAGTCTTGTGGAAAAGCTAACGGAGGGTGAGATCTCCAAATTAGCATGTAGTCAGAGGCTGAGAGCATAATGTTAGCACCCACAGTGTTTTTGTGTAGCATATCTATTACAGCCATCTAAAAAGAAAATCTCAGATTTTCATGTTTACAGTTCGATGAATCAACTTATGTTTTGTTTAACATATGCAATTAGCTAAAGCTTAACTCACTGTGACTTGCAGCTGAGACTTGCATGAATTTCCATCAAAGTAATATTCAGAAAATATCAAAAGGAGGCTGTGTTTTTTACATGGGTTCCTGGTCGTTTGGTGATGATTTGATCTATGCTGATTTGTTTAATTGGCTTGTATGTTTCATGATTCTCCTTGATATAATTCATTCCCTTTAATGTAAATTTGACATATGACAAAAAGAGCCACTTAGAGACACATGTCATTTCATGTGCCACTCACTCCAGACTTTACTGTATTATTCACTCAAACTAATTTTCAGATGTCACAGTGGGACGTAACACTGAGCCCTTCCCCGCAGACCCCCGCAGATTCTGATTTGGGAACAGGGGCGGAGATGAATGCTTAATATGTAGAGAGCAAGTCTCCTTTTATCTCCTTTGATTCAGACTTTTCTTTAATTCCTCCATGTATTTAATCTGCCATTTGGTGAGCTCCACCAAGCAGCACTGAGGTGAGTCAGAGACTAATAAAGGTCTGGCATGGAGTCTGCCTGATGGAACATCCCTCTCATCTTGTTCCATCAGAGGACTCTTTATTTGTTTTGATCAGGAGCTTCCGGGCTTCTCCCCTCTGAAGCTTCCAAAATGTGTTCGTTTGGAGAGGTCTTACAAAATGTGCATTGTTTCGCATGCTTCTTTGAAATATCTCTCATCATTATGACAGGAAAAACAGAAACCTGCTTGCACAGAATTATTTGTTGTTAATCAAAGAGGAGATGGAACAACGATCTGTGTTCTGCAGTGGGGTTCATACTCTTGCAAGATTACTATTACCATTAATCATATTTACAGTTAAGGATTTCAATAAGCTCACTATGTGTGTGTGTGTGTGTGTGTGTGTGTGTGTGTGTGTGTGCTTCTTGAGCATCATATCAGCATAATACATTAGAATGTTTTCTGAAGGACATGTGGTACTGAAGACTGGAATAATGGTTGCTGATAATTCAGCTCTGCCATTACCATATTCATTTCATTTTGAAATACATTAAAATAGAAAACATTTTTTTGAATTTCAACAATATTTATTGTTTGTAATATTGTGAAAATTGCTATGTTAATGAATATGTCTGTGAAAGATGTATAATATTATGGGCAAAAATATCATAGAATCATTTTACAGCAACATTGCTTAGATAAGCATTGTTTATAGTATTGTAAAAACATGAGAAATGGTATTATTGAATTATTGTTTTGTTAAACTAGCAGGAAAACTGGGGGTTACTTTTGGTGCAATTTATTTACTTATTTTATTGAGAAAGAATGGCATCTTGGTTTTATGGACAAGCTGAGCTGTTGAAAAGATCTGTCAGCCATTTTTATGCCAGAATTCTAATCCTGCACTGCAGAGACTGTTCAGATTAGAAACAACATCCTTTTCAGAGTCTACCTCTACCTCTATCGCTTGTTCACTCGGGTTCAGTCTTCTTGCATAGTTTAGGAAGAGAGACCTGAGTAGAGGTCAGCTAGATCCCTATAGCTGTTACTCATAATGATGTCTAAACATTGATGGACACATCAAACAGTATTTATATACTGTATATAGATAGATAGATAGATAGATAGATAGATAGATAGATAGATAGATAGATAGATAGATAGATAGATAGATAGATAGATAGATAGATAGATAGATAGATATCTGTTTTCAATTCTAATTCTAAGGGGTGATAAATACAAAGAAAGGGATAGTATCATAGAATTTATCCTTGTGATAGTTGATGGATCCTGAAGGGGTAAACATCACTGTTATCAGTCTTGCCGGTTAATTTACCATGAAAATGCAAACTTCTTAAAATGGGGTTACAAAGTGCATTTTTTAAAAACAATATATATATATATATATATATATATATATATATATATATATATATATATATATATATATATATATATATATATTCGTTTTTTATAGAACCCTTTAATAGATTGAATTTGAACCTGGGTCCTCTTACACACAAAATAAACTACACAAGTGCATTAACACCTCTTACAGAGCTACTGATTTATGATTTTTTTTTTTTTTTTTTTTAAATCTTATTTCCAGTAACAAGTCAGCCAGGACTGCCACAGTTGCATGAAATAGTGTTAGAGCCCCTCCTTTTATTTCGGACTTTGGACATGTGTCTCTCTGATTACTTTCTCCCTTTTCGCTGCTCTATACCCCCTTTGTAGTCTATCTTCCTCTTCCCCATCAGTTGTTTAATCTTTTCTGCATCCATATTGCTGTTCTGGCGTTGCTCTCCCACCAACGATGCTCAAAGCTCTGCGGAGTGCCACAAGCATTGATCCGGGGCCCACGCGTCTCCCTCCAGCCAGCTATCGATCTCAGACACCGGACCGAGATCCTCCACTCTCCTCAAAGGCGAGATGGAAAAACTGAATAACGCCTCCTAAGCCGATCCTCAGGAGGGAACTTAGAGGGAGACGGGGGTGTATGTTTACGTCTGTACATCTACTCAGGTTTGGAGTGGTCTCGCTAATTTTCATACTGCTAAAAACCACCTTTCACACATAGAACGTAAAAAAAAGGTGAAAGAAGTCATACAAGTTTGTGTTGATGCAAAGTGAGCCTCTAGCGAGTTTCTTGAAAAATCTTTTTTTTTTTTTTTTTCACTTTTGCTTGGCTTGCAAGCCACTAACAAGGATGGATCTTACTTGTGAGAAATGCCGAAAAGTGTTATTCTTCATCTTCCCTCTGGCTCTGTCTTTCTCTCTTTCTTTATCAGAGCGTAACTGGTGTGTAGGAGCTTGTTTGGTCCCCTCAGGCTTTTGGCTCGGAGTTCTCTTCGACTGTATTAGCAGAGTGAGAACGGCTTTCATGTTCTGCTCAGTGTCGCTAACAGAAAGCTCACACGATTTTGTCCTTTTCCGATTCCCCTTGCGACGCAAACAAGCCACACACAGCGATATTCAAAGTAAACCCTGTCTAAACGTTTGCCTGAAGTTTTCCCTGGCTCAAGAGTTTGTGGACACTTTTTTTCAGCACTGCTGGAGAGTAAATGGTTTGGGATGAGAGAGATTAGCCTAGCATGAAACCTTAAGAAGCACCAAGGCTGTTTTGTTTAAAAAGGGTTGCTTTGAATAATTAACACAGGTTAAAGAAGAAAAAAAGTCTGTCTGCACTGACTAGAAGAACAGAGCCTTTTTGGACTTCTAGATTTTAACCTTAAGGGAATTATATATATATATATATATATATATATATATATATATATATATATATCAAATGTTAACAGAATTTACATTTTCTAAATCTATGGAAGTACAACTGT
Source organism: Carassius auratus (assembly GCF_003368295.1). Taxonomy (NCBI): domain Eukaryota; kingdom Metazoa; phylum Chordata; class Actinopteri; order Cypriniformes; family Cyprinidae; genus Carassius; species Carassius auratus. The sequence goes on from NW_020528504.1 coordinate 77,896, forward strand.
CAGTGAGCAAAAACTATTTCATTGAAAAAATATGTCAACATATTTTTATCTGTTGCTTTTAAAACCTAACTATATAAAATAATAATAATAATAATAATAATAATAATAATAATAATAATAATAATAATAATAATTACTTCATGTCAAGATTTCTGACCTGTTCAGAAAGCAAAATAAAGTAATACATTTAGGCTTTTTTGCTGCTTTTGTTGTCCTTTTGAGCTTCTCATAGTCTGTGATTACTTTATATGTTGTATATAAAATATCAAATAGACATTCTACTAAACTTCTCCATGTTTGTTCTACCTAAACTAGTGTAAATATAAATTAATGTATATTTCGAATGACATGAGTGTGTGAAGCTGATGCCAGATGTTTCATTTCTGGGTGAACTAGCCCTTTAAGAAAGGTCAATTAGGGCTGAACATCATGGAAATCCCTGTTTTGTACAACAGGCCTGTTCCTTCCTCCTGCAGTCATCACCTCAGGAACGGGCAGTACTAGCAGAGTTCATGGAGAAAAAGCTGCTGTGCGCCTGCCCTTTTGCTCATTCCGAATGCTTCTCAGCGACAGGAGACGCTCCGGCAGCCATGCGAGACAGCTCACGCTGCAGGACAGAGGAGAAAAGACGAGGAAAACATGAAAGAGAGATAGACAGAGAAAAGAGAGGGAGAGCAGTATCCCCTTCACCTTCCCGTTCTTTTCCACCTTCCCTTATTTTTGCTTGTGTGATTCCAGTTTTGGCTGTAGGCTGGGATTTGGAGGCCCAGTTGTCTGTCTGATCTGCATGCCTGGAAGAAGTGAAGTCACAGCACAGCTATCTGTGAAAGCTGCTCGAACACCTAGAGAGATTTAACCTTGGTAAATGTTCACATTAGTCACAATTATCAATACAACATTAGATTATATTCAACTCATTTGTTGTGCCCCTTTAGTCACTTTTGCATCACTTAAAAGTATTTGTTTGTTTTAATGGAAAACATTACTTGCCTTTTTTTTCAGATATGAACATATGTATATATCATATAATTTTTTATTTCAAATGGTACATTTATTGAAATGAATTCAAATTATTATATTTAGTAAAGATGTTAACATGGTGTTAAGTCAACATAAAACATTTTTTAAAATATGCTTCAGACATATTTAAGTTAAACAAGAAAATATAAATGTATAGGGTGGGGTTTAATCCTAATCTGCCTTTGATTGGATGGTGAGAAGTGGGCGTTTCGCACCAGAGTGGAGTCAGATCTGACTATGAGCTTGCATTGGATTGTAGAAAGGATGTTGTTGTCCCAGGAATCAGGCCATATTTATTTGAGTCTCTATCTACTGGGAACTGAGATGGTGACATGAATGTTCTCAGTGTACACCAATGGTAAAGCTGATGTTTTGAAAATTGCTATTTACTGTTATAGCTTTATTTATTTTATTATTTTTATCTGTTTATTTAGATTCTTGTTGCATCAGTTTCTGTTATACCAGTTTGCAAGATTTTAGAAAGTCTGTCACCACAACAGTACATTAAAACAGAAACAAAATAGCTAACTAGCTAATGCTTAAAGATGAATTGTGTAATTTCTTTTTTTTCTCTCTCTCTCTCTACAAATGTTAATTGAACTGTATCATTTGTAGGTTCATTTTTCTTTAAGAATGCTGTGGCCTGATCAGAACATTTCTGTTTGTTTCAAAATCTTGTCAAGCACCACACTGGCTTCACCATTAGCAGTTTGGGATTTAAGTTATTTGACCAATGGCAAATAGGCCATGTTTGCAAAACCTGTTGCTATTGCTATAATTATTACATTTATCTTTGTTGGAACTAGAGGTGGCGAAATTACACTTCACCTTTAAAGTGATTGTCTCACAGCCTAGATGACCACTGTCAGCTGAAAAGGTCAGCATGTTATTGCAAACATTTGATGAAAGATTATGAAGACAAATACAGAGTTCTGACATGAAACTCTGATGGTGCAGTCCGAGGTCCAACTCAATCTGACATAATGACATCATTATCACATGACACAGCTGATTGGTTCTCTCATGTATTGGTAGCCAATGAGCTTGCTCAACATTTAAATATATGACTAGAGCTTACCGTTAGCAGTTCAGCTTGCTTCAGAAACCCTCCACCTTCCCCAGCTCCACCTCTATAGATCTGCTATGAGGTGATTTATGTATGCTTTTTTGTGTGTGTGTTTTTTAATGCATGTAATATTTGCAGCAGCAATATTTCTTACATGCTCACAGCAGCATGTTGTAGATGTATTGTCAGTGCAAGTCTCTGTACTTTCTCTGCCGCAGCCACAGCAGCAGAAGCAGTAGCGTAGCATATCTATTCCGCCAAGACCAAATACATTAAAATTGTCATGTGCATTACCATGCCAATCCCTCTGAGAGTTGTAATGACAGAAACTTTTTTATACTTTGGAATGACATTCACAACTGTGTACTGCAGACACCAGAACGTGTTACAGAAAATATGACCAAGAAAATGTCCACAGATCATGAAAAAGCATGAGCAAATGTTCTTTGTAACATATTTGTACCTGTAGCTCATGCTTTGCTTGTGCTTAGAGTTTTCTTTCATGTCATGTTCAATTGTGTATCTTCTCTGAAAATCAGTCAGGTGAATGCACAATCAGGGCATGTCTCTCGCTGCCCACATACCCAGGACATGCTTCTGGGCATATGGGGGGGCAGGTTACTAGGGGCTGAGCTGTCAAGTCAACTCAAGCAGGCAGGTGGAGGGCCGAATTCGAGGTCTGGATCAGGCTTTTAGGAACCCTAATGGCCACAGCAAGCATAATGGCTTTTATTGTCTGGAGGTTGTCCCACAGAGACATCACCCCGACCAGCCGCTACCTTTTCCTTTTATTTCTAACAATCTCCTCTCTGGCTGGTACTGAGAGTGGGTGGCTTTCATCATCCAAGCTCTCAATTGCCTGCCTTGTCAGTACTGATATTTGTCTCTCCAAGTTCTGTTGTTTAATTTGTTATCTATTAGTATCCTTTGGCCGCATATTTATTGAGAAGTACAGGTAAAAATAAAGGTTACAAAAGGTTTTTTTTGTTTGTTTGTTTGTTTGTTTTTTTTGTTTTTTTGTTTTTTTTGCGATGCAAGTGAAGAACCTTTCTATGAACAGTTCTTAAGAGAACAGATGTTTCATAGATTGAAGAATATTATATCTGATATTACATTTACATGTATGCATTTATCAGATGCTTTTATCCAAAGCGACTTACAGTGTATAGATACAGTAAAGACCAAAAGTTTGGACACACCGTCTCATTCAAAGAGTTTTCTTTATTTTCATGACTATGAAAATTGTAGATTCACACTGAAGACATCAAAACTATCAATTAACACATGTGGAATTATATACATAACAAAAAACTGTGAAACAACTGAAAATATGTCATATTCTAGGTTCTTCTTTTACTTTTACTGCTTTGCACATTCTTGGCATTCTCTTGATGAGCTTCAAGAGGTAGTCACCTGAAATGGTCTTCCAACAGTCTTGAAGGAGTTCCCCGAGAGATGCTTAGCACTTGTCGGCCCTTTTGCCTTCTGTCTGCGGTCCAGCTCACCCCTAAACCATCTGGATTGGGTTCAGGTCCGGTGACTGTGGAGGCCAGGTCATCTGGCGCAGCACCCCATCCCTCTCCTTCTTGGTCAAATAGCCCTTTCAGTGTGACTCTACAATTTTCATAGTCATAAAAATAAAGAAATATATATATATATATATATATATATATATATATATATATATATATGTATTATTATTATTTTTTTTTATTTACCAGTATGCTATATAATTATATTTTTTTTCATCGTAAAGAACCATTTTTGCACTGGAAAGTCCTTCGTGGAACCACTGATGTTTGAGGCACAGTATAGGAAAACCTTGTAGCTAAACATCTTTTTTTTTTTAAGGAAGCTGTAATCTGTTTGTATAATAGAGTCTTGACTTTTTTGAGGTGAAAAAGTAACCTCATTGATTTTTTTCCAGGAAACTAGACCTTGGTGTAATTCTCTCTATAGATTGGGATTGATTGGATAGGAGAGCATCCATCTAAAGGATTCCCTGACTGTAAACATGAGGGTGAAGGACTGATTTGATTAAACCTGTGGCTTCTGTGGGTTATCTTGGACTCTTGAAACATGTCAAGGCTTAGGTTTATTTTTTTCTGTTGCAACATGTTGAAAGTGTAACTAGCTACATCCAATGCTCAAAGGAGTGGGGTGCTGAAAAGATCATGGTAACAAGTGTGGCTACAAGAAACGTGATTTATATGTGTTAGCAAAGTGGAGCTTTTCTCTTACTCCAGTCTTCAGTGTCACGTGTTCCTTCAGAAATCATTCTAATATGTTGATTTGATCAAAAAGCATATTTTATAATCAGTGTTGAAAACAGTTGCTGTATAACATTACAGGCTTCTCTTTCCTTTTTCCTTTTTCCAAATGTGTTTCTGGGTCAAATGACTCGATGCAGTGGAGCAGGTCACATTTGCACTTCTATCTGTCAAGTAGTTGATGGAGCAGCATCCAAACGTAGTGAATAAACATATTGGCACCGTTCTAGTCGCTTTGAATAGAAATATCACTCAATAACATCCACCCTGAGGGGACCATTCCATCCTGAAGAACCGGCACACATACTGTACAGCTCTCCATTTATAAGAAGTCGCACTGACCTCAATCACTAGCTCTTCTTCTGCAGGAAAATAATTTTTAAAGAACAATCTCAAACTTCCAGAGCCCTTTCCTTTAGACACTCTTCCTCCTTGGACTTAGAAAGCCAATTTCCTTTTTTTTTAACAACAGCCATTAGCAACCTTTCAGCGGAGGATACAAGAACGCTGGGTAAAATCCGTTGAGAAGTCTGAGAGAGTTGCTTATTTTTCCTTCTCGAATGGAAGAGTGTGGACCTCGAGACCACGAGGGAGCTTGTAGATGCTCGCTTGCCTGCTCCTTTTGTTTCATAAAACAACAAAGCGCTATTTTCAGGGACCCGAATCCACTGTGGATCGCAGAGATGGGAAAGGGAGAAACTGATGTGCCATTAAGAAGCTTTATTACTTTTTTATCAGTGGCAGGAGGATAAGCCCAGGGTTTGAGAGTGGACTCAATGGGGAGGGAAGAATAGAGAAGTGTGAGAGAGTGGGATGGGTTGGGGTCAAATCCCAGCAGCCATCACGGCCTCGCTATCAAAGAAGGAGTGGCGGCAGCTCAGAGGGGGACGCCGTGATCGGCGGGGCAAGTCAACAGCAGGATTTTACGGGGATAAGATCTCTTCATCTATCATTCTGACATGCCATCAACATTTTTTCCCACTCCATTTTTCTTTACATCAATCATTTTTTTTTTTATGCCAGTAACAATAGAGGCAACTGTGGAAATAGTGCATTTGATTACTTATAGCTTTATAGATTTTCTATACAACTCAATATCTGAAGGAGTGTAAAGGCCGCTTCTGTGGCTTCCTTGGTGCAATATCTTGGGACTGTTTTTTTCTTTCTTTATTTCTTTCTTGATACATATTTCATCTAACAACTATACAACTCAGTATCTAAAAGTGTGTAATGGCACTTCTGTAGCTTTCTTGGTGCAGTATACTGGGAATTTATTTTTTTCTTATCTCTATTTGTTTGTTGGTTCACATAATTTACTTCATTCTAATCTCTTTAACACATGTAATGGACTGCAGCTTTAAATCACAATATTTGACTCTAGCAAAATATGTTTTTGTCTATAAATACGTCAGGGATTACGATCCATCATAAAGCCCACAGCTAGATTTTCTCAGCTTGGTTGTGTTGTAGTAGACTTGTTTGTCAGCTAGTGAGATGTCGAGTAGTAACACTTGTAAAGTACATAATTGTGCTGTGAAAATGCTTCTGTTTGACGGGCAGGACAATGAAACGCCGGTCTAATCAACACTTCCAGTGATTGATTAGGAACAGAGCACAACATTGAATTGATTTTTAACAGGGACTTTTGAAAGTTTGTGATGTTGTGTTTCATCTCAGGGCTGGTTGGTTTTGTTAAAGGAATAGTTCAGCCCTCCAAAAAAATTAGAATGAAAATTTGCTGGAAATGTACTTAACATCAGGTGTACAGTAGATATCGATGATTTGGTTTCTTCACCAGAACAGATCTGCAGAAATGTAACATTTCATCACTTGCTCACCAATGGATCCTAATGGGTTCCTTCATAATAAGAGTCCAAACAGCTGATACAAACATAATAATAATAATAATAATAATAATAATAATAATAATTCACACTGAAAACACTCTGCTGTGTGTTTGTAAAAAAGAAATGCTACATTTTATCAAACAAACTCATTTACATCCTAATGATACCTATGTTGTCTTCACTAACTACTCACAATCCACTTTAATCAGGCACTCTATGTGTAAGATATTGCTACAGTGCATTCAATTTTTTTTTTCAGTGGAAACTTGTCTATTCTTCTGAGTTTATTTTAGGTTTCATATTATAGGCTTATTACCAAAACTCTTGCCTGCTGCATTTAACATTTTGCCAGCAGCACTAGATGAAAGCATGCTGTAAATAGAATGTCATTTGAAAGAGATTTGATGTACATTTTTGTAATCACCATGACAGCGATTATTCAGCAAATGAAGTTGATGTGTTAAACTATGTCAGATCAAGGTACTCCTAGAACTGGAAATTGAAGTGCACATCGAATTGACTGCCCTTAGCGGTCAGACCTGAAATTGTTTTAACATTATTTGGACGTGCCAGTTTTAATGTATGTTTTGTTTATTGTTACCTTTGGTAGATATGCAGTTATGATAAAATGACTGAAACTAAAGTTTTCTTTTACACTTAAGTCTTGCTGACTTTTGGAAATACTATTTTTTTTTCTTTGAGATGTGCTATCCTCATTAAAATCAATGCATTTCAAGCTGTTGCTGACATAGCACATGCAGTTATGTGTCTGCACTATAATAAGATAGGTATTAACTGTCATATCAATTAGCGCTGATCTTATTTTCTATGTGTTAGAATCAACTTTCAAACCTGTGATGCATTACCTCTTTCTATTGTAATTCATTTACATATACATTTAAACTACCTCTGTGCATTGAAACATTGACACATACATTATATATTATTATGCCACCTTTGTACATTAAGTCTGTAATATATGCAATTTTGTTTCAGCTCAACCTTCCCAGCCCTAGCACAAAAGTAAATTTCCTGCAGACCAGACATACTTTATAATTTATATATACCAGCATTGAGGGTTTAAGATTATTTTTTTTAACCAAGACTGCATTTATATGAATTAAGCTACAGTAAAACAGTAATATTGTGAAAAATTATTATGTGTTAAAACACCTTTTTTTCTATTGCAATATATTTTAAAATAGTATTTATTCCTGTGATGCAAAGCCGGATCTTCAGCAGGCATTATTCCAGTCTTCAGTGTCACATGATGTTTCAGAAATAATTATAATATGCTGATTTGCTGCTGAAGAAATATTTTGTTATTATAATGAAAATGGTTGTGCTGCTCATATTTAGTGAAAACATTTTTGTATGTATGTATATTTTAGATGGTCTGTAATTCTTGTATAATTTATAATCACATTTAAAGTTTTAAGTAATATTTAAAACTTAATTAGTTTGTGACTAATTACGTTTTAAAGGTAACAGTAATTTGCATTTTCTCAATAAAGGAGGCTGTAAAGATTGCAAGTGAAATGATAATTAGACAAGCACACTGTAGTTAAAAATATTGTTTTAGATTTTGTATAGCGTTACATGAAACATCATGTCAACTACCCACATACGCACTTTTCACTTTTCTTGCAATTTTCTTTTCTTTATCTCATTAGCTGTGTCTGTCAAACTCACACTGTGTGCCATACAGTATATACAAGACTGGAATAATAATATGATAACAAGTTTTGCTGGAAGTCAGTTTAAAGTAGAAGAAATCAAAGTGAGTCAGGTGCACTTACTGCTCTCTTCTCCTTCCGCTTAAGCATTTTATTGTTTAATAATGATTTTTAATCAATTATCTTTCCTCAACAAGTTTAAACGTTTAGCACAATAAAGAAGAAACTCTAAAACAGCCTCTGGCATCTCTTGTTTTCCTTTACCCTGCGTTTGAAAGTAACTAATCGTTGCTGAAATCCCTACAGGCTGTGTTTGCATAAGGTTAAGATGCTAAAAGTTCCTCGGGGTCTTTTTTTTTTTTTTTTTTTTAAATTGATTGCATATTCATGGCATCTTGGGGAGGAATTGAATGAATAAAGACTTGCTTATTTTTTGTATTTTTCTTTTGCTTGAAATCTGCTCTCCCTGATTCACCTTTGATCACACAACAAAGCGGAGCAGAAGCTGCCCCCTCTGAAGCGCTGTGGGCAGAGACGATGTTTAATCTCTCTTTCATTTTCTCGCTTGCTCTTTCCGTTGAAAAGTACGGGGCCAGCCCCGTGCCGTCCCAGTGGGTCCATCCAGGGTTTATTTCAAGGCAATAAAAAGTAAGAGACTTCTTGCTAGGCCTGCTCCACTTCCAGCTGTCTGACACGCAGCCCTAAATAGACACAGCGGCCCATCGTGCCGGTTACGTATTGATGTTGGGATTTAGTACTGATGTGGGACAAACCAGCAATTGAGGATGAATTAACTGTTATCCTTGTTTTGGTGTAAGCTAAAAAAAAAACGTTTTAGATTAAGAATGCACAATATATACCATATCAGTTATCATTCTATATTAGAGCTTATTTTAATAGTGGATATTGGATTTTATTTTAGTCTTGCAGGCATCTAATGCTAACAAACAGTTAATCAGTTAAAAGTATTAATTGAATACATTTTATGTAATGCAATCCTGATAAATCTATCTATAAATCCAACTGTCAAAAGTTTTGTAAAAAGTAAGGTGTCTATATAAAGTAGTTAAATTTGCGATAAATTTACAATAAGTGCATGTATAATGTTAAAGGTTATACATATTTTTAAGTTGTTCATTTTAAGCTTCTATGAACCAAGTTTCCAAAAATAAAAATGAGGCAGCACAACGGTTATCATGATTAAAAACTTATAACTAAGAAATGTTGCTTGAGCACCAAATCAGTATATTAAATGATTTCTAAAGGACTTTGTGACATAAACTGCAGTTTCAAATATTTTGCAAAAGAAGCAGTATTTCACAATTGTGAATATTATAATTTTTATAACTGTTTATAAATGGTTTATAAATGGTTTTCCAACAGGTTTCCCTTACACGTCCCTGTTTGCCATTGGTCAGATAAACAGATAGCCCCGCCATTGGTTAAGCCACTGTTGCTATGTTGAGTTGGACAGGCCAAACAGAGCAGTGTTTTGATACCAATCTTCAGGAATTCGACCTTCATAACTACTTGTTATCTCTGCTTTTAGAAGAAAATAATTTCAAATACAAAAAAAAAAAAAAAAAAGATACGCATCACATTTAAACATTCCGTTAAGTTATGTTTGCTGGAATTTGTGATGCTTGAAGCCTTGACACCTAACGTGACATGCTCTCCCAAGAGTAAAAGCGTTCTCCGACAGATCATACACAAGCGCCGTACAAACCGGCTTACGAGTGAGTGTTTTGTCAAGACAAGACAAAAATAAAAGAAATGTCAAGAAGTCAGTTGTGTTTGTAATGCACGGGTAAGAACAAATTACTGTTTTTCTTGCTCTAATAAAACAAGCACTGACGTTAATGGGGAGGGGTGGGGGGTCTGAGGTAAAGAAGGCAGTCTATCCATTTGATGGAAATGTAGGGTACTTGACATAAGGTTGTGTCTCTTTTCCCTTTGGGGAAACACCAGATAAAGATGACTGGATACGAGAAGTCAGCAAAGGCTGTTTGAAGTAAAAAAATAAATAAAAAAAAAGATTAAAAAAATAAACTCTTTCATTTTTTTCCTATTTCCAATCTGTAGAAAACAATACGTTCTGATTGACGAGCTCTCTTTGATCCTATTACCATTATGTCTTCTCGAGCATTATGGACTACAGCGTTGCGCAGATTATACTTTCATTTCTTTCTTTTTCTCTTTATCTGTGAGCTTTTAAGCTGGTTGGTTTTAACTCTGGCTCTGATAGAAAATACTCCAGAATACTCCGAAATACTAAATACTCCTAACCCATTTCTGCCATTATTTTATGTTGTCTTTGATTTTCCTTTATGATGTTCTAATCGATCGGATCCGCTCTCGCTGTAAGAACACCCAGACTCTCAAGTAAGCCATTTTTACAAGCCCTCACATGACGTGTGTTGGGAAAAAAATGCTTTTAAGGCAATTTAATCTATATTGTAGGTTTTGAGATGGATTTTCACAGCACCCGCTCTCGTTCTTGTCAGCAGCCCACCTAACATGTTTTCTCTCAAAGGCCACAGTAGCCCGTGTGAATCAAAATGTCTGTTGTTTTCTGCCTGCCACAGATGAGGAAATGAAAGACGATAAAGAAGTGGCATGCTAGCACAGCTCAAGAGTTTCATTCTCTTTTTCGTGCCTCTTGTAGGGATTAATTAACATGCGTTATATAGTTATATATATGGTGATTTGGTGCTCTGTGTCACTATGGTCTCTTAAAAATATGGCTTAAAAACATGGCTTAGATCATTTAGGTATGGCTGTGCATCAGGCTTTGGATTATAACATTTTAACAAGAGTATTGTTCAGCTGACCACAGTGGTTTTATGGTTTTAGTTTCTGGATGTAAGGATCTGAGAAAGGCTAGTGTATAATAGGAAGCTAAGTAATTGACTTCACGCATTGACCTGCTTATTAGGTTTTCTTGGTTTATCTGACCTCATTTATATATATATATATATATATATATATTGATATATAATGTAATGTAAATATATATATATATATATATAGCTTTTGTCATTGTTATTATATTTAAATTGTATACAAAATATCAATGCATTATACAATATTGATATATATTGTTTGATTGTTTGTTTTGTTTTTATTTCACATATACTTTTTTTTTTTTTTTTTTTTTTACATTTTCCTTTATATTTCAGCACAGGGTCCCTTACAAAGGGCTCTTTGTAATATATATATATATATATATATATATATATATATATATATATATATATATATATATATATATATATATATATATATATATATATATATATATAATAAACAACAATAATAATAAATAAATAAATAAATAAATGCAAAGAAAAAAGAGATAGTAGATTTCATATAATACGAATATTTAAATAAGTTTGTTGAAACTCTTAAACTGTAATGGTCAATGTTTTTTTGTGTGTTTGTTTGTTTTTTGTATAGAAAGAGCTTTGCTCCAAACATCTTTTGAACTCAAAATAAGAAAGTATGGAATGTGGGTTTGGAATGACATGAGGGCGAGTAAATGAATGTATTTTCTTTTGGGGTGAACTATAGCTCATATAATAAATGGTGTGGTTGTGGACACAAGGGATTTGCTCCTTTGTCTGGAGACTAAAGCAATAATCAAGCGAGTTAATTCCACTTTTAAGATCTTATTTCCAGGAACCAAGGCTTTGCCTCGCCTTGCTTGGGTTGAGCCTCTTGATGGGGTTGCTTCTGGCCGAAACACCAAGTTCCAGAGGCTGCACTGGGTTCAGAGCCAACCGCAAGGGTACTGAGACAGTGAAGTGGAGAAATAGAGATGCGGTGTACTCTTCATTCTCTGACAGGGTGGATGGGTACGGCCTTGACATTGATCTTGCCCTAGCATTTCTATGGTCAGTGGTTTTTCTATTTCCATTACCCACTGAAAAGTGTTTTTTGGTCCTATGTGAAAACGAGACTAGGCTTCGTAAAGTAGAAAACATCAACAATAATGGGAAAACACCATGTCGTCATGCAAAAAGGTTTTAATAAACGAGCCCGAGTTGTGTTTACAATGTGTAAAAAAGCGCCTTTTCAGAGGTCCAGAAGCTCCATCTGGAAATCTTCTCATTGTTTGTGTTTCTCAGTTTACACTCTATATCTTTACGGCTATGTTTGTGCAAGTGTCTTTGTGTGCTTTTTCCCCCTCATCCAAGATCACATTTCCTCGCCTCTGCGGTTTGTCTGCGAAAGCTCTCGCAGGGACTGTGAGATCGAAGTTGATACTGAAAATAGCTTAAAATAACCCATCAAAAGACAGGGCACGGAGTAGAGATATTTGGATGAAAAGGCAGAAAATTAGAGGAGAGGAAAGTAGAAGAGAGTGGAAAATAGTGTGAGGATCTGACACCAGAAACTTTTGGTCTAGTTAGGAAGTAAAAAGGTGCACATCATTAGGATATCACCGGGAAGCTATATAAAAGGAGGGATGGAGAAATATGGTAGGGGTCAGGAGGTCATGCTAAAATAGGTCTAAGCGTCCAGACAGTGAGCCAGGTAAGTAGTCTGTCATCTCAGAACATCAGGATACATAAACAGTCTATGCACGTATCACTCTTGTCCCAAGTACAATAGGTTTTACAAGGACAAATTTGCTTATACTTACTATAATATATATGTAAATGTCGCCAATTGTGTGCAATACCTATTTTTCTTTGTTCGGTTGTGTACCGGTGTCTTTGTGTTTCACGGATAATAAAAGAGAGGCGTATCAGTGTAAATGTAAACATTATTGTTAGAAGGTTCCACTCAGGAAACAAAACGGTGCACAAGTAGAGTAAGTACAAATGGGAAACTTTTGTCATTGAGTTATAATTATACTTATGGACAGCTATTTAGGTTTTGTATCACCCAGAAGGGTTTTATTTTGTGATAATAACTGGCTCACTATATGTAATCTGGCTTTATATATATATATGGATACAGAACATTTATTGTGTACGAAGAATTGGATTTAGAAAATTGGTTACCTTGGACAATGTTCAGTTACACTGTTTAGTGGATATTATGATGCAGAGTGCAACAGGTTCAATCCAATTTTTTATTTATTTTTTATTTTATTTTTTTTTACAAAATTTGCATTTAACGCAGTAAAAAAACAAAAAAACAAACAAACTTCGTAGTCACACAAAAAGTGCGACAGCCCTTCACGAAAGACTGCCGTGCACTAACACAACCAAAACACTAAATAAAATCCAGGCCTGGTCCTCTCGTCCTTCACTGTCGTAACTCTCTTTTATCCTTCTGGAGCTCCTCGGTTTGACTCGAGACCGGTAAGTGGCGTAGGTGTCGCTCATTTCCAATTACTCCATAGGATAGGGAGACTGACACTAAACAGCTATTTCCTTTTCATGTGTTTGTCGTGATTTTCTGACTGGAGAAATAATTCGCTGTTATTAGTGCAGTTTTATGACCTTATGCTCTCAATTGTGTAAATTTACTTCTTAGTGTTGTGTTTGCTTTGTTGCAGCCTGGCCACAGAATTTATCTTACTCATAATAGTTGAACTTAGCTTCCTGATGTGCGTGTGTTTGTGTGTGAGCATGTGTGTTTCGTGCATGCGCTTTGATCTCTCCACACACAGATTATCCACAGGGAGAGACTTATATCCGGCGCTTCCACACAAGCATAATTAAATCGTGTGGATCCTGTAATTGCTGCTTTTAAACAGAACTAGATTAGCAAAGATTTCTCACAGGAATGTTTGCCTAGCAGCACTGGAGAAAATATAATTCCCATGCAGCCGTGTGAGTGGCATGCTGAATACCGAAAACGATCTTAGAGTCTCTCCCCAGCTGAGATTAAATGCACTGAAGCAAGCGACAAAAATCGTTTGCATGTTTTTGCTCTGGGGTGTTGTGAAAGACACAGCTGTCATCTCTAGGAAGTGCCGTGGTCGTCATGGTCATCCAGTTTATCTGTGCAGTTCAAGGGAATAATGTCATCTCAGTGTTGTCTTGAAAGTCATATTTGTGTCAGACTAAATTATCAGTCATTACTGTCCTCAAATACATGTGTTATCTAAAAATATTCAGTGTAAATGAATGTGTGATCTATAGTGCCTAATAATAACTGAATTAATCAGAATAATGTTTTCAATTTAAATTAATTTTATAATGTAATTTAAATTGATTAAACTTGCTGTTTTAAAGGGAAACGTATGTGTTTTCTATTAAAAACTACATGGATTATTTTTTTTTATCTATATCTAAATTAGAATACTAAAGTTGTTTTTATAACATTTACCGAATGTATAAATTATTAAGATGTTATTTCAAATGAAATGAAAATCATTAATCGTGTAATCACCATGTACGTTCATGTAATAATTGGTAATATTAGTAAAAAGTCAGTTTATATTAGATTTCCACTTTTGCGTTTTGTATCTTGTTCGACAATCTTTTAAAGAGTGAAAATTTAATATGAAAAAAACAGGAAAATATAAAATACTTGTAAACTTGAGGGAAAATGCCATTCCCTCACAACAGGAAACCTGTTTTTAATTAATTTTTAATTGATTGAGCTGCTGGTGGAGTCTTTGAAGTTCTGATACCAGCTGGGGGTGACTCAGAATTATTTTTGGGTAAGAGGAAATTATTAAATAACTAAAACTGTTTGTTATGACGGTTCTCGGAAATGTGAAGAAAAGGAGAACCAAAGAACCCTTCAAAATTAAAGAAAAACCTCTGAAGCATGTTATTGGATATTCTTAAATTTGTATTTTCAGCATGTGTTTGACTGAAACTAGTGCATCATAAATTGAACTGGCTCCTTCTGAGCTGCTTGATATGATAGTCTCATGTTACAATAAAGCATTATGTTTGCAAGACTGAGGATGGTTTGTTTATGGTCTACGCTTTTGAAAATAATGATTCCAAAAGGGGGTTGGCTATAAAATAACCATTTTGAGTTCCGAAAAGCTTGAAGAATATTTTAGTGACCTTGTGTGCAATGGAAAGTGTCTATGGATGTTAAAGGTTTTTTTTTTTTTTTTTTTTTTAAGACCAGAATACTCCTTTCTCACTTCTGATGCTCATGTAACCCTACTAAGAAAGTTTAGCCTCTGTGAGTTATATTATTTAGAGTAAAAAACAGCTCTTGTGTCCATGTAGTGAAACAGGAAGAAAAATGTTGCATGCTTGCCATCATACCTTGCTGTTACTTCTGACAGCTACATTTTGAAGCAAGCAAAAGATCCACACAGCAGGACTAACAATCGTCAGTATTTTCTGTATGATTGAAGTGTGATTTTGCACCTCACACTCTGGGTTAAACTTGGACAAAACATGGACAAACCAACAATTGGCTTGTTTTTAACCACTGGTTAAATTTTTAACCCAACATTCTAGGCAGTAACCCAACTGCTGGGTCAAAAACAACCCAATCGCTGGGTTTGTCCATATTATACCCAGTGCTGGGTTGTAGTTAACCCAGCATTTTTTTAGAGTGCAGAGTCATGGCTCGTGCAACTTAATTCAACAATCTTTTGTGCTGTATTTGCCATTTAAATGCGTGAATGTCTGTGCCCCCATGGGGGACCACTAGATGCTAAAGGTTACCTGTCTTCTCCACACATCTCTTTTTCTTCATTTCCTGCTGTATTTTATTTCAGATTTTTTTCACTCTGTTGTTGTGGTTTCTTGACTTTCACAAGCAGAAATGCAGTCTGTTCTTCTGCCTCGTGGTTGGCTCCAGGCGACGGCTCTGGAGCTAGCACAAGCTAACACGCACTCCTTTCAGACTGGAACTTCTTGTTTATGGGGTAGTGAGTATGTATTGTCATGCACTTGGCTCTTCAGCTTTGAGGGAAATTGGCACCATGTTGAGAGGCCAGTTCCCATAAGTGCACGGACATCTGAATGATGTCAGTCAATGCTACTACTGTATGAGCAGTATGCCATCTTTTACATATCTATCTATCTATCTATCTATCTATCTATCTATCTATCTATCTATCTATCTATCTATCTATCTATCTATCTATCTATCTATCTATCTATCTATCTATCTATCTATCTATCTATCTATCTATCTATCTATCTATCTATCTATCTTTCTGTCTGTCTGTCTGTCTGTCTGTCTGTCTGTCTATCATAATTTAGATTTTTACATCATCCGAAAGCTATGTAAATAATATTTCTATTGATGTATGGTTTGTTAGGATAGGAACATGGAACATGATCTTTACTAATGATTTCTGGCATAAAAGAAAAAATCTATAATTTTGACCCAATCAGGGTTTTTTTTTTTTTTTTTTTTTTTTTTTGGGGCTATTGCTAAATATATACCCCAGCAGTTTAAGACTGGTTTTGTGGATTAGGGTCACATATGCTGATTTGCTGCTCAAGAAAAATTATTGTTGAAATCAATGTTGAAAACAGTTGCATTACTTAATATACAACATATACAAAAAAATATTACAACATATACATATACAACATATACAAATAAATAATAAAAAAAATAGAGGTTTTACTGTCACTTTTGATCATTTTAATGCATCTTTGCTGGATTAAAGTATAAATAAAAAAGTTTTTTTGCATTTAAAATTTTTTGTTGATACAATATAGGCAGTCTGATCTTTAATCTGCTTATTTGGAGGAACATTATGCCATCCTACCACTCAAATGATGGGCAGATGTATTTATCAACACGTAACTGTATATAACGGTCATATTCTTCTTCCATACGTCGCCCCATTTCACATTCCTCAGCCCCCAACTATTCACTAATTAGGAACTAATTGCCCAGGCAAGTGTAAACAATCATGACAGATGGTGTAAATCTTCTAAATAAATGCTAATGACCTTGAATTCTGGTTGAAGTGTCTACTTTGCCTTCCTTCGTTAATTATTCGGCCTACTTTTGCAGTGACACCGTGTTGTTTTTGAACAAAGCTAGACATGTATGAGTCTGGGCTTTTTTGGGTCTTGCTGTCTGTTCAGTTTGTGTGTTTGTGTGTGTTCTTCTACTTTTTTGCTAATTGGATTAGCATTGCAGATGGTCTTACCTTTGTGGAGAGAGTACTGCAGGAAAGATCAAATGCGTAAATGTTGCTTTATCTCTCCAGAGGAGCATTCTTTCCCTGCACTCTTTTCTCCAGGTGTCTGTGCACACTGCCTGTTGTGTCGACCTCAAGGTTTGCCGCTATAGATAAACCACATTGCTGTGAAGTCTCTGAATAGCTTGCAGTCAATTTTAACTGTCCATTAGTGAGGAATAAAGGCTGTAACCTCCAAATAGTGCTATAAAGCTATTAGTCATTTTATAGATTTGCTCTCAAACACAGAGGGGTTAAATAGGGAATTTAAAAGTGATGAAACCAAAAATCTGATGATTGTCACAATAACATTTAAAATTTTTGTTTAGTTTAAGTTTAATATAATGCTGTCAAATCGTTTAAATATTTATATGCACATATATATATATATATATATATATATATATATATATATATATATATATATATATGCATAGAAATATTTAATTACAGTATATATATATATATATATATATATATATATATATATATATATATATATATATATATATATATATATATATATATATATACTGTATATATTAGTGCTGTCAAACGATTATGTTTATGTTTACATAATATGTGTGTGTGTACTGTGTATATTTATTATGTATATACAGTATAAGCACACACAGGCAGCATATATTTTACAGCTTATATGTATTATATATTATTACGCCCTGGGCCTAAGGGTAGTAGAAAACTCTAAATAGGGCGTAATAAGACTGGGTTGTGGTGATGGAATCCCAAGAACGAGTCACTCCGGTCGATAATCAAACAGGTACAAGATGTTAATCAGTATAAGTTATTAGATTTATTAAAAGTTAACAAGTGAAACAGAGCATCTCTCCAGGGTGTCCCAAAGGCCAAAATAACAAACAAAACAAATCTAGAAACGAAAAGAGTAATAACTAACCTCAAATAATAAAAGTAAAATACATCTTACTTCCCTAACTTCCTAACACAAAACAGAACCCAAACAGATAGCCAAAACAAATCGGCAGGACACCCCTTTGCTCCACGTTCTAAACACACAAGGTCGAAAAGGCAAGAACGTGATCACTAGCATTTACTTGCTACTCGAAAGTGACAAATTTGATCATCGGCCGGAGAAGGGATCCAGGAGCTCTCAACCCAACCGCGTCCGAACCAATAATGAGCTCCCCGTTGAATGCAGGCAGCGTCCTTTTTAAAGTCCCCGCCTTGTCTCCACCACCAATGGCGATCGTACATCCAATCAGTAGGCATCCTATCAGAAACCAGATAGAGTAAGAGGGAGGAGAAAGTACACACACACACAGCAGGAAAATCAGGTCGTAACACCCCCGGACACAAAGAATCTACTTCTAGTAGATTTACTCAAAACTAAACGACCGTGAAAGGGCGTCAGCAAGTACATTATCTTTTCCTTTTTTATAACGAATTTCCAGGTTAAAATCCTGGACAAAAAGTGACCAGCGCATGATCCGTTGATTCGAGTTCTTCATACGAGACAGGAAGACTAATGGGTTGTGATCAGTAAATACGATCACCGGAAGGGAGCTAGAACCAATGTACACCTCGAAGTGTTGCAACGCCATTAATAAGGCTAATGCCTCCTTCTCAATAGTGCTATAGTTTAGTTGGTGTTTCAATAATTTTTTTGAGAAGTACGCAACAGGATGCTCAACTCCATTCTCATCATCCTGCAACAGGACAGCGCCAGCACCGGTAGCACTCGCATCAACATCCATTTTGAAGGCACACTCATACCTTGGAGCAACCAAGACTGGAGCGCTACACAGAAGCGTTTTAACAGAATCAAATGCAGTTTGACACTTAGCGGTCCATTCAAAATTTTGCGAAGCACGAAGCATATTGGTCAAAGGCAACACAACATCTGAGAAGTTTTTACAAAAACCCCGATAATAACCAGTCATGCCCAAAAATCTTCTGAGGTCACGTTTCGTACGGGGCACTGCAAACTCCACAATAGCTTGCACTTTTAGGGCAACAGGTCGAACTTGACCCTGTCCCACCCGTTTCCCCAGATAGGTAACAGTCGCCTTACCAAACTCGCATTTCACTAAATTAAGTGTAAGAGATGACTTTAGCAAGCGATCAAACACAATACTCAAAGTTTTTAGGTGTTCATCCCAGGTATTCGAATAAATCACGATGTCATCCAAGTAAGCCTTACAGCTATGAACCCCCTTTAGCACTTTATTCATCAAGCGCTGAAATGTAGCTGGGGCGTTGCGCAATCCAAACGCCATCACCCTGTAATTCAGAAAATCATCCGGCGTCACAAAGGCAGATATTTCGGCCGCACGCTCCGTCAAGGGAACTTGCCAGTATCCCTTAAGCAGATCTAATTTAGTGACGAAGCGCGCAGAGCCTACCTTATCAATGCAATCCTCCATAAGCGGGAGGGGGAACGAATCTGGTTTTGTCACGGCATTTACTTTCCGGTAATCCGTACAAAATCGTTGTGTGCCGTCAGATTTAGGAACCAATAAGCACGGTGAACTCCAGGCGCTAGAACTCTGTACTGCGAGACCATTCTCAACAAGATACTTTACCTCAGCTTCCATGATTTTACGTTTAACGGGGTTCACTCTGTAAGCACTTTGCTTTATGGGTGAATGGTCACCTACATCAATATCGTGTTCCAAAACTTGAGTACGAGTAGGGATATCTGAAAACAGTCCCAAAGAAGAATTAATTATCCTAATAATATCATTTCGCTGAGATTCAGATAAATGTACCAGATGAGAATTTAAACTCTCCAGGACCATAGAATTATTCAGTTTATCACCCGAGACTAGGGTATTATGCAAGCTCAACCCATCTTCGTCAACATCGCGGTCAGAAACGGATGTAGCCGAAGCTACAGGAACGATAACGGAGCTTTTTGACTCCACATCTTCCCCACGACCAACATACAACTTCAGCATATTTACGTGACACACACGGGTTTTTCTCCGTCGCTCGGGAGTTCGAATAACATAATTCGTGTCACTTAGCTTCTGATCAACGACGTACGGACCAGAGAATTTAGCTTGTAGTGCAGCACCCTGAACTGGCAGTAAAACTAATACTTTATCCCCCTCAGAGAATGAACGAACCACAGCAGTCTTATCAAAACGTCTTTTCATTTCTGTCTGCGTACTCGCCAAAGCAGACTGAGCCAGTTTACAAGCATCATGCAGTCGCTCCCGAAAGCAACCGACATAATTAAGCAGATTACACTCAGATGGCTGTTCAGAGAGCCAGTTCTCTTTCAGCATCTTCAGTGGGCCCCTCACTGTGTGCCCAAAAACCAATTCCGCCGGGCTAAACCCCAGCGACTCCTGTACGGTCTCACGGACAGCAAACATAAGTAAAGGCAGCCCTTCATCCCAATCCTTTCCTGACTCGACACAGTATTTACTCAACATGGACTTTAAGGTTTGATGAAACCTTTCGAGCGCTCCCTGCGTCTCAGGTCGGTACGGGCTAGACGTAACATGCGCAATCTTCAGCTGAGACAATACCTGTTTGAACAGTCGAGACATAAAATTAGTTCCCTGGTCCGTTTGGATCACTTTAGGAAAACCAAAAGTAGAAAAAAACGTAACCAGAGCTTTCACAACAGCTTTCGCTTTTAAAGAGCGTAACGGTACCGCCTCTGGATAGCGAGTAGTCGTGCACATGAGCGTAAGCAGATAGACATGCCCCGATTTAGTTCGCGGTAATGGCCCAACACAATCCAAGATTATCCGAGCAAAAGGCTCTCCCAAAACAGGAATAGGTTGAAGAGGTGCAGGACGGATGATTTGATTAGGCTTTCCTACAACCTGGCACACGTGACACGAACGACAATACTGAACCACATCAGATTTAATACCAGGCCAGAAAAAATAACGTAAGATTCGATAATAGGTTTTATTAATTCCCAAATGGCCAGCAACATTATCATGAGCTATGCTCAAAACCTGGTTGCGTAAACATTTCGGTACTACGAGCTGGTAAACCGTATCCCAACTCAAACCATCCGACCTTGCTGGACTCCACTTTCTCTTCAACACATCACTGTCCCAAAAATATCCCACTGATTTACCTTCAATGTCTGTAAGAGTAAGCGCCCTTTTCCTGCAGCACAATAAAGAAGGGTCTTTCTGCTGTTCAGCAGAGATCAGAACCTTGTCAGCGGACAGCGACAACTCAGCCGACTCCATTTCAGCACCATTGCTCATAGACAGCGCCTCAAAGTTGGGCAGCTCAGCTGTTACCACAGAACACTCAGTTTTCGCTCTACCCTCTACGGCCATGAAGGTATCCGAAAGACAAATCGAATCATCAAACTTACGCGCTTGAGCGCGTGTAACTACACACGCCGTAAAAACCGAAGGAAATTCTGACGCTAACTCACCGGAAATAACAGGATCCAACACAGGATTTTCAATAACTTCGGGGATTGGGAGTACCTTTTCCCCGGCTAAATCGTTACCTACAATTAATGCAACACCACTTACAGGTAACTCATGACGTACTGCCAACTTTACAAAGCCTGTTACTAACCCGGATCGAATGTACACGTTATGCAACGGTACCTTCAACACACCCAATTCAATTCCTTGAATAAGAACATCAGAACCACAGTAACTTTTCTCAGAAAATGGCAGCGCCCTAGCTAACACGAACGATTGATTAGACCCTGTATCACGCAACATGGTTGCAGGAACCAAATCTTCTTCAGATCCACTAAGAGAAATCATTCCCTCACACACAAAAGGATCAAACGCTGCATCAATATACGAATTAAGTTGGCCACCGATCTTATGGACAAAACCGACACTTTTAGTTGACTTCCCCTTGTTTTTCTTTTTCAATGATGGACACGTCGCAATCAAGTGGTTAGGCTCATGGCAGTAAAAGCATTCACGAGTTTCGACAGGTAAAACTGGCTTAGGGAATTTCGAAACTTTAACGCTCTTCTCCAAAGGCATAGCAGAATATGTCTCACGACGTGCAGCAAACAGATTTTTGTGAGTCAACGAAAATTCGTCTGCACAAACGGCAGCTTCAGCAAGGGTACAAACTTTCTTTTCGTTCAAATAAACAACAATTTTGTCCGGCAAAGAGGTTTTAAAATCCTCAATCAACATCAACTCATGAAGTTGTTCTAAGTTAGCGACTCTGCTAGAACTACACCATCTATCAAAAAGCACGCTCTTCTCCCGAGCGTACTCCACGTAAGTTTGACTGGCAATTTTAACATGTGAGCGAAACTTTTGCCTATAGGCTTCTGGCACTAGTTCATAAGCCTTTAACACAGCATCCTTCAACTTATCATAATCCAAGCTGTCACTAACAGACAGAGTGGAGCAAATCTCCTGGGCTTTTCCGCTTAATTTGCACTGTATCATGAGAGGCCAAGCCTCTCTCGGCCAGCGCAACGCAGCAGCTATACGCTCAAATGCGCCAAAGTACGAGTCCACCTCATTATCCCGAAATGCGGGCACCAAAGTGAGATGACGACTAACATCAAAATCATCTAAGTTAGAAGCCCCAAACAAAGGCGCCGAAGGTGGAGAATTCCCAACATTGGGAGGAGTAGAAAGTGGCATCTGAGTTTTCACTAGCCCCAACGAACGGCTGCCAGCCTGCGTCTCTAATTCGCATTGCCTGAAACGTAGAAGCTGAGTAGTATGTTCCTGACGTTTAATCTCTAGATCTAATTGCTTTAACTGAATAGCCAGCCTCAAATCCTCCGAGTTTACGCCGCTAAGTGAACGCAGCATTGGATCGGACTCTGGAGCTTCAGTATTAACTTCATCCCCTGTCGCTGCATTCATTCCTACCTCAACGTTCGGTCTAGGCTGTAAAATACCCTGCTGTATTAACGCCACCTCAATTACGTCTTGTACAACTTTCTTCCTAGCAGTTTTTATAACCGGAACACTATAAAAGTCAGCGACCAAATACAAGTCAGTCTTTCGACAGGACTCCAAGAGCTCACGCGAATTGGTCTAGGGGTATGATTCTCACTTTGGGTGCGAGAGGTCCCGGGTTTAAATCCCGGACGAGCCCCCAATTATTACGCCCTGGGCCTAAGGGTAGTAGAAAACTCTAAATAGGGCGTAATAAGACTGGGTTGTGGTGATGGAATCCCAAGAACGAGTCACTCCGGTCGATAATCAAACAGGTACAAGATGTTAATCAGTATAAGTTATTAGATTTATTAAAAGTTAACAAGTGAAACAGAGCATCTCTCCAGGGTGTCCCAAAGGCCAAAATAACAAACAAAACAAGCAGCTCCAGAATCAAAACAAATCTAGAAACGAAAAGAGTAATAACTAACCTCAAATAATAAAAGTAAAATACATCTTACTTCCCTAACTTCCTAACACAAAACAGAACCCAAACAGATAGCCAAAACAAATCGGCAGGACACCCCTTTGCTCCACGTTCTAAACACACAAGGTCGAAAAGGCAAGAACGTGATCACTAGCATTTACTTGCTACTCGAAAGTGACAAATTTGATCATCGGCCGGAGAAGGGAGCCAGGAGCTCTCAACCCAACCGCGTCCGAACCAATAATGAGCTCCCCGTTGAATGCAGGCAGCGTCCTTTTTAAAGTCCCCGCCTTGTCTCCACCACCAATGGCGATCGTACATCCAATCAGTAGGCATCCTATCAGAAACCAGATAGAGTAAGAGGGAGGAGAAAGTACACACACACACAGCAGGAAAATCAGGTCGTAACATATATATATATATATATATATATATATATATATATATATATATATATATAATTTATAAATTTTTCACACAAAAAAATATACACAAATATTATATACACAAATCTATAATATATATATATATATATATATATATATATATATATATATATATATATATATATATATATATATATATATATATATAATGTAAATAAAAACTTTTATTTTGGATGTGATTAATCATGATTATTTGTTTGAGAGCATATATATATACATATACATAAATATAAACATATACACAGTATATTATATACACGTATATTAAAAACACAAACTTTTACACAAACTCGATTTGACCGCAGTAGTTTGTAATATTTCAATAAGCAAAAGTATTTCAATAGTCTGGTTTGTAGTTTTAAAAATGAACATGGATTCACTATATTATGCACAATACAATAAGTCATATAGACCACTTTTTGAGCTTTTTTATAGCACCCATCACCATTTATTTTTACTACATGGAAAAGCGAAGACTGAATAATCATCTTTTGTGTTTCTTAAATGGCATCAAATCATCTTGGAATGGCGTAAATGTGAGTAAATGACGACAGAATGTTAGATCCTTTAATAACCGACCTTGGATAGGAACAAGTAAAAACTATTGTTTCCTTCCTCTGAAACAGCACTGCCACAACTATGGCCTCACAGGTGAAGAAAAAAAGAAAAGAAATTATATTGTAGCCTAATTTTCCCAATCTCAAACCTGCTAGTCATTATTTCCGATTGAACTCTGGGTTTCAACTGCAAAATCAGTCACTTGCAGAGAGAAAGAACAGGTGTAGAGACAGACAGAAAGGGTGAATGTTAATGGCGTCTCTGGCAGTGCTCCTCAGGTGCTCGTAACTAACAGAGGAGGCCAGCTGCCCTTCGCTCCCGTCTCTCTGAATTAATATCTTCATTTGTTGGCTCATTGACGACATTAATTGTTTTCCGGTCACTTTATCGGTGGACCGCAAATCAACCAAGAGGAAGTAAGTGGTTCGGTGTCACTCTCGGGTAATAGTCTCCCTCTCTCTCCTTCTCTGTTCTCGCACCCTTTCTTTCCTCCGTGCATACATCCTTCTCAACAATTGATCATCCTGCCCTCTCCTTCTCACCTCTTTTTTTTTATCACCCTTCCACCAAAGCTGAAAACTAACACGGCAAGTTTCTCCAGACTTCCTATAAATAGATTTGCCACCTCAGACACCACTGACAGTTTCCCAGGAAGCTTAAGCAAGTTCAGTGCTTAGACACTCCACCTCCAGTTAACCTGAAATGTTTTCTTTAGAAATCATTCTGAATATTATTCAGGATCATCATTAAAAATGAAAATGTGATACTTTTATACTTTTGTAGAAACTCAGGTATACCTGTATCATTTCAAGGACACGCCAGTGTGGTACTTTCTGAATAATGGTGCGCTGTGGTTGTCTCGTTGGTGTCATCTATCTTGTTCCATCTTCATCAGGTGTGGCATTTCCTCAGCCTGACAGGTGTGCAGGGGCGTCTCATTTGCCTTGTACCCACGTCCCAGAACATCTGTTTCTCACCAGTCGCGTCACTGTCAAGTTTTCGCTGCCGTCCCCATCAAGAGGAAAGGATTCTTTGAATTCACAGTTCTGTGTCCTGAAAAGACTTCCAGCTCATTAAGATATTTAATTATTTATTTAACATTGGCTACGTTTACATGCAAAATTCTTGGTTCAGTCGGACCGAATTCATTCTGATTGATGAATCTGATTTTAGTGTTTACATGATGGCTAAATAAAGTAATCGGGTTGATGTGCACATTATATGTCCAAGCTTCACATCGGAATTAATTTTTTTTTACATGCGCACACTGTACAAATATTGGGTTTCTCACTGTTTGCACATAATAACCACTCTACTACACTGTTTCTTTATTTGTTTTTAACAGCATAATTTATATTTATCCATTTAGGCTCAAATTTATCAAAAAAAAAAAAAAACACCTCCCCGCACCCAAAACGGGTTGCTTGTGGATGAGTATCCAAAACAAGGTTGCCCTGCTCCACTTAACAGTTGCCGAGTAAAAGTAGAGTTTTATAATGACAGGACACACAAATGGAAGAGCTGCTCGTTCCAAGTGTCATACGTCATTGCACATGTACATACTATAAAATTTTATTCCGATCGAGCTCAGCCGGATTGATTAAGCTGTTTACATGAAGGCTTTTCAGTTCAATTGAGCTGTCAATCCGATTACAAATGGATTATTTGGTTGCATGTAACCGTAAGCCATTGTCTCATTCCAGATCTTTCTTCTCACAGCCAGTGATAGATTTAATTTTGCTCAATACTTCTGAGATAGTCTTACAACTCTTGGCATAAGATCTGTTACATGTTGCAGTTTATGTGAAAAGTTTATGCACATTTTTATGGGTATTCATACAAAGCAACCCCACCAAAGAATGTAATAAATAAATAAATTGTATTATGTCTAAGCATTTTGAACCTCCCCAGCCTCAGTACAGATATAATTATAAATGCAACACATAACGCCCGAAAAAAAAGTATTTGTGTTCTCTTAAGCTCTGAATCTGGAACGTCAATTATTCTTTAATTAAGGCCAAAATAAGGATTTTTTTTTTCTCTCAGAAACTCTCTTGTTAACAGTCTGTTAACCTCTAAGCAGCACTTACAAGTGCAAAGTAGTTTTTTTGTTCTTGTTGTTGCTGTTTTTTTTTTTTTTTTTATAGTAACAGTAATGAAGCATGAAGCTAGCATATACTGATCAAATGCACACTTTCAATAACATTTTGTGCTATAAAGCATCTGCCATATGTATAAATGACAAAGGTGAAGCTGGTTGTGCACAGCATCCAAAATACAACATATGCTTGTGTTTTTTGCACCTGGCCTGTATGAAGTTTTTAGTAGTTCATGTCACATCCCTTAAAGAGATAATGACTTTCTCTTTCATAGACTGGCTTTAGACATTTATTGAACATCTGTTCAAGTTAAAGCAAGTTCAGACAGGGTTTTGCTGTTAAACTGAGTATAGAAATGTTGGCAAAAGAGACTGGGAAATGAAAAAGCAGTGTGTGACAAAAGTAGTGTGTGTACGTGAATACATCTGTGTCAGTACAACTTTGAACTGGACCTTGTATGTGACCCAAAATCCAAAAATGGGTTCCAACCTCTTTACACCTTTCAAAGATCTCCAAGTCGTTTTCCATCTACTCGGTTGCCTGATAGAAACCTTTCTGTCCTTTGTCACAAAGAAAAATGTGGAAGCAGCCGGAATAATGCTTCTGTAAAATCCATTAGGACTTCATCTGCATCAGAAAGGCACCGAGAACGGAAAGCAATGGGTCATTCATAGGGAGAGTCCTGCTGCTTGGCTGGCTTTTAAATTTCCAGCGAATGTCCGTCTAAGAGTTTTTCATGAGTCCATGTGAGTCATTATCTCTGTGTCACACCTCATGTGTGTTCAGAAAGGACTGAGACTTTTGTTTGTTTGGTTATTACTTCTGTAACTCGGCTTTGCATCAGGTGGAGCGACCGTCATGGAAGGAACATTCACAGTGCTACTGTAGCAAATGGAAACCATATTTTGTTTCTAATTTTGAAGTTTTCCTACCAGATTGCATGCAGATGGTGCATTCAATAGTTCATAAACGTAGAATGGCACTTTTGTTCTGCTTAGCTTTGTTTGTCATTCTATGTTTTACTTAAATAGGACATCTATCTATCTGTCTATCTGTCTGTCTGTCCGTCTGTCTTTCTGTCTGTCTTTGTAGTCTAGTCTATAGTTCTCTGTTGTTTAATGCATTCATCCACCCATCGTTGTCTATCATTCTCTTAATTGTATCCAGCGATCCATCCATCTGTAGTCATTTAAGGTTCCATTTATCCATCTCTGTCATTCTATCTATCATTCCATCTATCATTTCATTCATCCATCCATCCACACACTAGTCTTTTTTAAGGTTTCATGCATCCATCCATTTATCCATCATCATTTAATGTCCCTTCCATCCATCTCTATCATTCTGTCTATCTTTGCGCCTATTGTTTCATCCATCCATTCTCCTTCTCATCTTTATGTAAGGTTCAGTCCAACCATCAGCATTAGGTTCCAACCATTCATCCATCCACACACTCATCTATCATCATTTAAAGGGGTCATATGATATTGCTAAAAAGAACATTATTTTGTGTGTTTGTATTTTGTGTAATGCAAGGTGTAATGCACGAAACAGCCTTTGTGCTACAGATGCATTACAGGCTACTGGTTCAGGAAACAGTCATCCTCCATAAATCTGAATATTTAGTTTGGACTGTACTGTAACAGTTTTGAAATTCAACTCAAATGATTTCTAATCTTGTCCTCTTTTGGAAGGACAAACTAAGTAGTTTCACTTTCACAACCAAACACACAGCGACTCCACGACATGGCGCCAGCGGCAACAGTGAGAATAAAAGGTAAACCTTCCTCCTTTGGGTGGACATTTGGGCGGCATTATGCAAATCTACCCACACGGTGACATAGAGATGTGGGGGCGTGTTAGAACGAGAAATTTTAGGATGGTGTGGAGGAGTCTTGACTTTTACAAAGAATATCTCTTTGGATTTGAGACTTAATATTTGAGACATTACAGATCTTCTGTGTGCAGCAAGAGCTTGTAACACTCCAAAGAGAAAGGACATATTAAAATCATATGACCCTTTTAAGGTTTCCATCCATCCATTGTTCTATCTGTCATTCCTATCTGTCATTTGATCAATTTATCCACTGTCATTAAAGTTTCCATCCATCCTTCCATAAATCCATACATCCATTGTTATTTAAGCTTTCCATCTCTCCATCCACCTATCCATCAGTTTCCATCCATCCATCATTCTATCTGTATTTCTTATCTATCATTTTATCTGTAATTGTATTCATCCATCCACTGGCATTTAAGTTTCCATCCACCCATCCATCCATTGCTCTATCTGTCATTCACATCTATCGATAAAAATCCATCCATCCACAGTAATTTACATTTACATCCATCCATTGTCGTTTAGGGTTCCATTCATCCATCTATCCATTGTCATTTAAGGTTTCCATTTTTCCATCCATCCATCCATCCATTGATCTATTCATTTGAATCATTATAAAGTGTCCTTGAGCTTAAGAAAGCAATAACAACAGGGTTTAAACTTTTTTTTTTATGTTTATGCTTTTCAAATCTAACTTAAGCAGTTAAAATGACCTTTCAACCTTTAGTATAAAGCAAAAGCCTCCAGCAGGCCGATGATGCTCTGCTGTTGTTATGCATGTCTTACAGTGTAATGCAGTACTATACCTTGAAGTGACTGTTGTCTAAATTCATAATGGAATTGTGTGTTTGTGTGTTTTGTGTTTATTTATTAAAGGCACATGGCAAGGCGAGGGAAATACATGACCTTCAATTGTGACAGTTTTTTGAGAATATTTGTGCGTGTGTGTATTTGTTAGACTAAAGCTTTCCACAAACTCAAAATGACACAGCACCAGTCTGATTTTTATTGGTTCCTCCCTCTAATCTGCCACCAAGGTCAGGGATCTTAAAACCTGGTGCTTAATTCCACTTGTGTAATCTTAATAGCTGACACGGCCGTGAACCTGCTGCATTCCTCATACATTTGTGATTCATTATGGATCATCACACCCAAGTCCTTGACTTTACTCATTGGCCTCCCATTTCATAAGCGCTGTTGTAGAAGAGCCTAGCAGGGGTCATGAGCGCTGGAATGCACCAGTGTTACGTCATTCCGAGACAGAGCTGATTGATTGCGGTACATGATGCAAGCAGAAGTGTTTTTTGCAACGTCATTAGATGCTTGTTTTGAAGCAGGGGGAAAAAAGCCATGGTGTCTGGGGCATTTATCATTCAGACTAGAGAAGGCTCATCAGGAACGCAGCAGAACGTTCCTCTATAATTTCTCGCCAGACACTGTGATCACGCCAGGCTCTTTAGAGACTTGCTGTGGAGGCGTTTTGCTTTTTAGGTCAGTGGTCATGTTGTAGAAAATAGAATTCTCTGTGGATTTGTCTGGCTGGTGTGATGACTTATGTGTGCTTGTGTTATATCTATGTTTTTTGTCTAGCAATATTATATATGTTAAAGTAAATTAACTGGAAATAAATACAAATGTAAATGAAATAAAAACCTAAATACTTATGTAAAAAAGAAAGAACACTATTACTAAAAAAATTAATAAAATTAATAAAAAATAAATTAATTAAGCTTTCACTAAACTAAAACTGAAATAAAACAAATAATTAACATAAAATTAATATAAAAAGTACACATTTTACACAACTGCTGAAAATGTAACTCAAATTAATATGAAAAGTGTACATTTACAAATAAAGCCAAATTCAAAATATTAGTGACACTAAAATATATAGATATAACATAGATGTATATAAATGCAAAAGGTTCAAGCTATCTCAAATTTGAACCATTTACCATGTATTCTTTTAATTTAATTTAATTTAATTTTTTTATGCAATTGTTTTATGCAATATTTTATGCAATTTTTATATTAGAATTGTTATTTCATTATTTTATTTTATGCAATACTTTGCAATTGTTATATTAAAATTGTTATTTTTTTTACGCAATAGGATGCTTTTGTGGGACACAATTATGACTGTAATGAAATATTTTGCTGTTGAAGGATCTACTGTACTTTCCTGGTTGCACTGTAAAATTTGGCACCTCAGACCAGATGCATACACTTTACTGTATTTAGATTTTTGCCTTGTTCATATTTGTTACATGTGTGCCTTGTTTTCTGTTCTCTGCATTGTGACCTAGTTTTCCTGAGTTGCCTGATTTTCTGTGGCATTCCGTTCACCTGTTGTCTGTTAATCATCTCCTTAGTTCCCTTTGTTTGGTTCATGCATAAAAGGCTTGAGTTCTCCCTTAGTCTTCGTCCATTCTCCGTGCCTCTGTGGTTCCCGTGCCTGTTCTCCTGGATTTATTTTATTAAAAGGATTTTCGTTGATCTCCTTCGTACTTGTGAAGTTTGAATCACCCATCAACGTGTGACATTATTATTTGCACCGTCTAATATTGCAGTGGGAAAGAAGTAATGCATAATGTATTCAATGTTGGAAAATTTCTTACCACAGGAACAAAGCTATCTCACACTCACAGACACATTTTACACCAATTCACAGCCATCATAAAATCAAGAAGACTGTTGGGAAAGATAAGAAGAGAAGCTGTAAAAAGTTCAGCAGTTCGCTCACAAGTTTTCCAGCTTTTTAATTGTTTTCTCACCTCCCGAGAGGTGCGTGACTAAGCAGCATTTCCCCTACAGCAGCTGTTTGGCTGTCATTTTTGTCATTTTCATTAACTCCTTTTTGGGTTTCCAAACACGTGAATAACTCTAAAGAGGCCCTTGGTTTGGGACCCATTATTACACAGGCAAACTTTTCAGCAATCAGAGTTTGCTTTGTATTTATGTGCCGTGTAGGGAAAATATATTTGACATGCTCATCTTCTCAGCATTTAACAGGTTGTTCTGATTATTGTTTACAAATGGTGTTCCATGACTCATTCCTAAAGCCGTTTTTAAGGACATACTGAACGGATGCACTAATTGGTGATTTTCCTTCCCATTAAATATGGACGTGAGCTGCAAATGTTTGAGGATGTTTCTCCATAACTATGTGCTCTATGAAGTACATCTGAATGTGTGATATCCTCCATCAGATTAAAGTGTGATTCTCTCATTCATTAACACCAGGGCTATTCTCAGGACCTGCTCGTTATAACAGCACTAATGTTAGAGGGCATTGTGCTTATAAATGTGTGTGCACACTGTTGATTGTTTATTCTGTGTTGATGGATGTTATTTCCTGGGGTAACATGGAATAAATTAACAGCATAATATATGTTGTCCAGTGTGTGCCTTTTTGAAAGTATTTTATTTTATTTTATTTTATTTATTTTGACATATGGTTCTAAATCTAGACTGTTAATATATTATATTTTATTTCATTTTAATTAATTTTTTATGTCTGATAAAATTTTTAATTATTATTTAGATAAATGTATAATTTAGATAAAAGTTCAATTTTTTTTTTTTAGCTAGAACTAAAACTAAATCGAAATCTGAACACAGGTCTCCTGTTGTATTTTATTTTATTGTACTGATAAAACTGTATCTGTATATTATTCATAACTGAACATGTTTATCATAATTGTTGGAGATTGAATAGTGATTATTATTATTATTATTATTATTATTATTATTATTATTATTATTATTATTACTATTATTATTATTAAAATCATTACAATATTATAAAAATAAAATATTTGTAAATACATATTTTTGTTTCAGCTATTTGCCAAGGCAACACTTCTTATTTTATTAGATATTATTATATTATTTGAGTCTAACTTGGCATACTAAAATAATAAAAAATTATTTAAAATATGAATAAAAACAATAATATTTTTTATGATACTAAAGCAACACAGTTCAGTCACATTAGTATTTAGAAATCTTATTATAATATATATATATAGAGTATAGCACTATTTTGTATTATTAAAATGTTAGTTATTTATCTGCATGCTGCGTTATAGATACTCCAATTTTAATGCATATTCTAAATCTTTTGCCTATTTTTCCCAGCAGTGTTCAAAATGAATTCATTATTATTTTCGGCCTGTCCTACAGGGGGCAGAAAACTAACGACAGGCACAAACATATGACAACACTCTTTCCTCACACACTCTTTCAGCACAACTGTACTTCATTTGCAAAGTTCTCTGGGGGAAATCAAGATGTCTAATTCTAATGACAAGCCTAGAAAGTTCTCGGTGCCCATGGCATTTTGAGTGGGAGGAGATCACACATTTATGGAAGTGTGAAATAGAATGATGGGGTCATTGGAGCTGTCAATCACTCGCACACTGATGGACTGACTAGCTGAGAGAGCTGTCACTCAGCATGCCATCTGGTAATGACATCGTCACTGAGGTGTAGAGAGTTACCTAAAGAGGCGGGGCAGAGGAGGGGATGGACAGGCCAGTTAATGGAGGTGTCAGTAAAATTGGCCTCTTTGGTAGAGCAACTGAGCCTGGAGACAGTAAAAGAGAAAGACAGTGGATGGTGATTATGTTCAAAGCACAGATACACCTACATACATCAAAAAAAAAAAAAAAAATAGAATATCATGAAAAAGTATTTTTTTTATTATTATTTATTGCCAAAAGCGAACTTTCTTATATTCTTGATTCATTGCACACAAACTGAAATATTTCAAGATCTTTTCTGTTTTAATTCTGATGGTTATAACTTACATTTATTTATGGTTTTTTTTCTTCTCTCTCTCTCTCTCTCTCTCTCTCTCTCTCTCTCTGCGTGTGTTTCTCTCTCTATCATTTAGCTTTATTGATTCCAGTCTCTTTCCTTTACTCTAAAAAGATACATAAAACCATCAGAAATTTTGTAGTTTTGATGTAACAGGTATAATTCAACTCCAGTAAATCGATGGATGCTGCTGCTGCTAATAATAATAATAATAATAATAATAATAATAATAATAATAGTACATAAATTGCATAATATAAAATGTATAAATATACGTGATTTTAGATTTTCAGCTGTTATTGCTCAATGTTGGTAATAAAAAAATGGTATATATATATATATATATATATATATATATATATATATATATATATATATATATATATATATATATATATATATATATATATATATATATATATATATATATATATATATATATTACTGATGGATGCTGCTAATAAAATATTTAATTTATTTTAATTTAATTTGGATGCTAGTAATATAATATTTTACTTCATTTCGGATAGATATTTTCATATTTTATAAAATAATAATATATATAAAAATGTAATTAAAATAAATGTTTTATTTTCTTTTATTTATTTATTTTTAGAGAGTGGTTTGTAAATCTGTACCTTACCTTAATTAATAATTATCTTACCTTAATTAATAAAAATAAACCAAATGCAAGTTGTTTGACAATGAAAAATGCATTTCTGCACGAGTGATGCACCAGTGATGCAACAGGTCTTCGTTGAATCTTATCCAGTTACTCAAGATGTGATAGATGCTGAAAGACACACTGACTCACAAGCATGTTGGCAGCTGTTGGGCTATTGGGCAAGGAGTTGGCATATGTTAGTGAGGGCCAAACGCAATTCTAAACTCTGACTGATCTCCACTCCATTGGAGAGGCAGCTACCTGAGGCTGTATAGTCAGACTAGACAGAGGTCTGCATGTAAAGGCCATGTTGGCTTGGATCGCACAGTGTGTTTGGTCTGGATTCACACTGGCAGTGGGAAACTCCTGTTGGCTTGATCAGTGTACTGTAATGTTGTCTTACTGACGGTCAATAACTCCTCTAATATGAGCCAATATCAGCAGGCAATTGTTTCTCTTAGCCCTTGTGCTTTCTTTTCTGTACACAAACCACATACAGTGTAATGGGAAATGGTTTCTTCATTAGAAGCTCATTAAGGGGGAATTAAGGATTAGTCTGTCCTGGCTGCCCAAAGTCCTTACTATTCCTCTTCCAAAAACACCCATCAGAATCCTGTCCTTCACAAACCCAACACTGCAAACAGCTGTACGCTAATAACACCACTTTATAAAATGAATGAATTTAGGAACTAAATTATATATTTTAAGGAATAAATTAAAGGTTGCTGAAGAAAAGACCTTTCTGAAGTGATATGTGATGTATGTTAAGGAAGCATGTTTCCGCCATGGAATATAATTATATATTTTTTTGTTTGTTGGTTGGTTTTTTAATCAGAATTGTAAGGTGTATTGTAAACATGGAATTCTAAGGGTGAAAAGTTAGAATTTTGAGATGTAAACAAAAACTAATAATAATTGCAAGAGGTAAACTTTGAATTCTGAGATATAGAGAGTAAGAATTACAAGATGTTAACTTGGAATTCTGAGGGGGAAAAAAACAGTCAGAATTGCAAGACTTTTCTTTTCTTTCTTTTATAACTCACATGCAAGTAAACAATTGCAAAATGCTGTTACAATTTATTAATTTCATTCATGCAAACTCAGAATTTGGCAAAAAAAAGTCAGAATTTCCACATAGACTTCTTACTTTTTTCCCCCAATTTTCAACTATACAGTATATCGTAAAATTTTGAGTTATTATTTGCTAGATATAAACTCAGAATTTTGAGAAAAAGCAGTCCGAATTGAAAGATGTTTCCTTGTTGATGTAAAAAAGAAGAGTTTGTATCTCGCAGTTGTGAGTTATTAATTGCACAATATAAACTCAGTATTATGTGGTAAAAAAAAAAAAGCCAGATTTGTGAGAGGAAACCTTGTAATTCATACTTTTTTCCCATTTTTGTCTGATTTCTTAGAAAAGTCAGCTTTACAAAGTCTGTGTTGTGAGATGAAAGGTTGCAATTACCTTCTATTCTATTCTATTTTTTATTACATGTTTTATCCTGTGAAATAAGCAATTAGCTTCTAAATAAGCTCTTCTATCAGTAATAAGATTGTATTGTGCTTAGCAAGGCAAAAGATGAAGAAAGAGTACATACAGTACATTGATCCTCATGTGCAACCTCTTTTTAAATCAGAAGTCAAACCAGTGACCCAAGGACAAACAATCCTCTAGCTTTAACTGCCAAATGTGCTGGAGCTTTTAGCTATAGAAGGCTAGAAAAATGCTTTGTCCATAGTAAAGATGAAACTGTGTGGGTGGAAAGGTGGTTGTCTGTGCATGGTGTGAAGTAGACTCTTGACCTATGGCAGTGACAAAGTGAAAAATAGCCATGACCTTCAAGTGTGAGTGTAGTTTATGAGTGCACGAACTTAATGCGCTCTTAAAGACACACTAGTCCAGATCAGGGCATTGCTAAAGTCTATGCATTTGCAATTATGCACCTGTGTCTGTTTGGCTTTAGCAGGAGAGAGGTGCTAAATTATTCCCACTAACCCCTTTAAGACATGCAAAGCCTCACCAGCAAATTGCAGTTTAAAATCTGTTTCATTACAGGGAATTGTAATGAATGAAAGGAATAGAACTGACCATTGTTTGTCCTGTCCAAATAGGTAGAATAGTAAAATTAGTAGATATAATAGTAGAATAATAATAAGTCCATTAGAAGTACTCTTATCATTATAGCACTAATCATTTTCATCTGCTCTTAAATGAAAATAGGAGAACGTCAAGAGGGCTTGAA
Organism: Carassius auratus; assembly: GCF_003368295.1. Classification (NCBI taxonomy): domain Eukaryota; kingdom Metazoa; phylum Chordata; class Actinopteri; order Cypriniformes; family Cyprinidae; genus Carassius; species Carassius auratus. The sequence goes on from NW_020528504.1 coordinate 113,846, forward strand.
TAATAGCATTCTGCATTCATCTCCACTGTGCTGCCATAGTTCCCATGATCCTCCTCTCACACTGGCTCTCCCCGCGGCTGCCGCAATTAGGACAATTATGCCTGAGTGATTGTTTCTGCTCTTTGTCTAATAGTAGCAAATTGAGAAGTTCCTCAGATTAAAGATCTTGCTGAGATAAGAATACACACACTCTTGTTCAGTAACCTAAGCACAACTGCTTGAAACATCCTCTGCATCCTGCTTTATCTTAACGGTATGTGTCCAGGTGTGTGGAAGACCCCAATAAAATTTTTTCAAAATGATGTACAGCCAGTTTGTAGTGTGTGATTACTTTAAGGACGTAGTCAATAAAATCATCATGTGTTTGCACAATACAAACTTGATTTTCATAAATGTTCTAAGGATGGAGACCTAATAGAGGACTTTTTTTTTATTATGTATTTTTTAATTATATAATTGTGTGTTGTGTGTGTGTGTGTGTGTGTGTGTGTGCATGCGTGTGTGTGTGTGTGTGTTATTTTATTTCTTTTTTAACATATTTTTACGGTTATTTTTATTTATTTTTTTGTTTAGATTCATTTTAGATTATTGTGATTTTATAATTATTCTGTTTTTTTATGCTATAGAATATAATAAATATGATACATCAACTGAAAATTTGCCAGAGGATTCTGCCATTTTTCCTGCAATATTTAAAGTCTAATTTCCGTCACAGAATGACATGAACTTGTTTGCATAAAGTTGAACATTTCTCAACTCTACAATCCCCAGTGTAATGGCAATCAGCTCCCATAGACAATGAATTGGAAAATTTCCATATCTGCTCACTCCATACCTGTGGACACGTACCCTTAAACTGCAGACGTGGACAGTGGTGAGTTTGGACCCCCGGGGGCACCAGAGCACTATAGTGTCCTTCCCCTTTAATAATACATAGTCTGTTTATCAGCTTTCAGGATGGACCGTTTCCATTTGCATCTTTTAGCTACAAACAAAGGCAATAATGATGAAAATGTTCATTCAAAATGCTTGGCTTTAATTAACTGACAATTACAAAAAATAAAATAAAACTAAGAAGAAGAAAAAAAAAAGTGAAACACCTCAGCATCTCACTCTCTGAGTTGAAATAATGCAGTGCAATTGCACCTACGTCACCGAAACAGTTGGCTGTAAGGTGACAAACTGTCTTCAGCTGTGTTTTCTGGCTATGTCAGGTGTGTTTGTGTTTTAAGCCAACAATACGTGTATTCTTCATTATTGTAACATGTTTCTGCAGGCTTTATAGAGGCATATTTCTTGCTCCATATGGGATGGAACCTCTCTTGGAGATAACACCACCATACAGTCTGCAGTAGTGTGGGATTAGATTTACTTTCCATAATCATAATGCCATAATTTGCTTAGTGCAGCCAGTCCAATGGAGAAATTTTATTCCAGCTACTGTGGGGAAATTAAAGCAGTTCGCCCACACATCCTGACGCAGAGAGACAGACAGAGTCACTGTGTTATCAGCCTTTGTGAAGTCTGTCCTTCTAGAGAGAGAGCAAGAGTGTGGTCTGGAAAAGTTCAATCAAGCCATCTGGACTGTAATTTATTTTCAAGACGTTACCTAGTTCAATCCTAGACTTTGTCATGACAATCTATTACAAGGTTCTGTTGTTTTAACAGAATCCACACACACATTCTCCGAAGACCTGGATGAAGTGCAGATTTTACTTCGAAAGAGTGAGAATGTGTCTGTTTATGCTGCACAATTTCAAGTACAGTGCAGGTGTTCCTGTAATTTTTAGAACTTAATGTCATGCATCAACTCAATTGCAGTGCAGACATTGTTTAGTTATAAATTCTGTCTAACATGCATTCTGTCTGTGGTTTTTTAAATATGTGTCTGTATGAACATCAGAAGGCAGCTGTCGTGTCTCTGTTGTAATAGAACCAGTGTGTTTTTTTTTTTTTTTTTTTTTTTTTTTTTAAGAGACGTAAAACTGTACTGTCTACACTTCATTTTGTTGTGCCCGTTTTTTTTTTTTTTTTTTTATGTAAGAAACCATTCTGTGTGAACAGTCGCTTACTCATCTGCATTTCCTAGAAAATTCTGTTTTACTTTATACTTTCATACTTTTGGATGTAATACTTGAAAGAGAGAACAGCTGAATGGGTGCAGACACATAAATATTGAAGCATTAAAGCAAAATAAGAGAAAGAATATAACCCAAATTTTGTGTAACAATAAGTAAAATACAGCTTTGAATTTAAGAAAGTGTCCTGATTTTTTATTTTTTTTTATTCTCCCAAAACTTATTTAAAACCTTAAAAGTAGGCAGTGATTTCTATGTGTGTGTGTGTGTGTGTGTGACACACTGTGTGTGTGTGTTTGTGCAATGAATTAAGAATTTAATAACTTGATGTTAAACTTAAATTTTGATTTGTGTGAAAGTACTTAATTACATATACAGTAAATAAAACATTACAATTGAGATGACTCTCAAATCTCAGCTCTTTCTCCCTTACAGTGAGATTTAAAAGAGAGCAAACTGAGATATTGTCTACTGTACGTTTCACCTTCTCAGATGTTTCTCATAAGAAAAATCCCCACTATCACACCTGGCTTCACTAATTTAATAGGAGATCTCGCAAAATAACACATTTTGCTCACATTTTCGAAGATACTGAAGCCTGGAATCAAAATACTGAAATCGCAGTATGAATTCCAATAATACATGTCTACATTACTTTTTGTAGCTGTATACCTTTACTGGTTGTTTCTGTTTTATTTCTCCCATGGAATTCTGGCAGAAACATCTGAGATACTTAAATAATGGAGAGCGCCATTACATTGTCTGTCCAATGAAAGAGCGACCCCTGAGCAACTTTTCTCTAGCTGTGCGTGTTTAAATGTTGGCCTTGTACTGAGTGTCTCTCTGGGAAGAGGTTCTTGGCGCCACGTGCACACAGGCTAAATAAAGACAAACAGCGGTTCAGCAATGACTCTGCCCAGATGACATGGTGCTTAAAGATGTCTGGGGAATGGGCTCAGAGATTGAGTCTGTAAAAATATAGTCTTGTATGGAATTGTTCAGTTTAGTGTTTAATCTTGTATAGTAGTTTACCCACTATACATGCTTTATGTGTACTGTATTGGTTTGCATGTCCAACTAACTTCATCCACCTGTGTTTCCCTGCTTCTGTGTGTGTGTGTGTGTGTGTGTGTGTGTGTGTGTGTGCACTTTCCCTCAGGCTCCACCGACTGTATGAAATATACATATATACAGTATGTGAATAGAAGATAGGCAGCAGGGAAGGCACTGATGGAAACACCTCAAGTGCAGAAGAATTATCTTCTCCTTCTATGGATCCGTCTGCAGTAGAATGGTTTTTCGGATACGCCCTTATATAGGCCATGTTGGGATTAAAATGATATTCCAGTGTGACGCTGGGAACAAGATGTTTACATATGAATGCTGTATTTCATCTGTTTTTGTTTAGAATAGAGTTATAGGGCTCTGGGAGCTTTTGGAGCAGGCCCAAGTTTGTTTGATGGGTGGGAAAGTGGTTTTCCTGAATTTGATGTGGTTTAAGTCATGTGACTTTGGCGTAGACATAGACAAAGTGTATGCTGCTTTAGCATTAAGTTGAATTTGTCAATGGATCTGTGACTAAAGGTCGATATTATGCAGATATATTCAGGATTCAAGATTTTTATTCGTCACATACACAATTATATAGAGCATATATAACCAGCAGTGAAATATGAGATATATAAAGTAGCTTTCAATAGTTTTTGACAGAAGTCTCTTTTGCCCACCATTGTCGCACATATTTTTGGGAGATAGAGAGAAAAAAAAAGCTCAAGATCTAAAGAACAACATTTGTTTGAAACAGAAATCTTATGTAACATTGTAAATATTTTTAAGCACACTTTTGATAATTGTAATGTGTGATTGCTGAATGAAAATATTCATTTCTTAAAATAAAAAATAAAAAATCGTACTGACCTAGAAGGTTTGAGGGGTAGTGTAAATAATAAATTTAACAGCATATGAGAAACACACAAAATTGATTTACTAATCTTTTATTAATTACACCATTTTGTATTTTTACATGATAAATAATGTTTTATCTTTTTAATTTGTACACAATACTTTTGATTAATTCAGTATTTATAAATAACAAAATAGAAGTTGTACATCCAAAAATAAAACAGAAGTATATATGGTATACACAGTATATCAGCTGATGATATTTATCTCAGAATAGTTACAGATACATGTTCCCTTGCTACAATAGTAAACAGCTGCCATAAGAACTCACAATTCAGATCCAAAAGTACAAAGAAACCACTGAAAAAGAATTACCCTTAGTCTCATGAATGGCTAAATAGCCTACAGTTAATCTGCTTTATTAAATAAGAATTTGCACATTTGTATATTTGCTTTGTGTCTGTGTGTTTGTAAGCACATCACACCTCGGTTCATTTTAATGAGTCCGACACATAATCGCTCATTATGAGAGAAAGCGAGAGAGAGGAGCAAAGGTGCCCATACTTTTAATAGAAACCACATAGCTTGTGTTTAATTATGGATGTTAACCCCTGGGCAGCGTGTACGCGCATGTGTGTGTGTGAGATACTCGTTAATGAGTTAAGAAGTGTAATTCTCCGTGTAGAGCTTGTGCCGGGCCTTTTGTGACACCAGCCACCAGACCCCTTTTGGCTCCTCGACAACCTGTCGCCAAAACAACTACCGTGGCCCCCCGGGAAACCCCGTCTGACCCCTTTCGTTCTTCTGCACACTCACGATAACAAGCACAGGAGAAGCAAAGAGCCCGTAATTGCAGTGTGTCTTCTGAGAGCATACAACCTTCTGTCTCTAACCCCTCCAACAGGCTTTTGTAAAACAATTTGTAGAATTTACAGCTTTTCACCATCTTCATCTGACGCCAGCGCCCATTAAGGTCGTTTTTATCTGAAGACTTGCAGTGGTAATCTGACAACATTTTTTTTTCGAAAGCCTCTTTCCACTTTTGTATCTGTCTATTAAGATATGCGTCCCATAAGCCCCTGTACAATTTACACAATTTGGTCCCAGAGCACTTGTTACTGGTCCACTTATGTAAGGTTACAATAAAGCATTATCCCCTCTTTTCTGCCATTTACTGCATTAGTAATAGAGGCTCTGTGATCTTACTGCTGTATCTCCGCTCCGCTCGGCCCCTCGGAGACCCATCAGGGTGTTTGTTAGCTCCATTGACGGATCATTAAGGCTTTTAGTCAACCAGATCATTTGTTCTCTAATGAGAGGGAGAAACACGAGCCCTGATACTCATCGATGATCAATGTCTTCTGCCTGTTTTAACTGTCTCACTCGTTCTCGGTCTCTCTTTCTATCACTGTCTGCATCTTTATCTCTCTATCTGAGATAAAAGTGGAGTTCGAAACGCTTGGGAACAATTAGCCTCACCCGTCTAATCAAATCTCTCATGCGTGAATCCTTCCACCTCATTTTCATAAAACTTTGTGAATATCCCAAGCCGTGCATCACATTAATGCCCCTCCTCCTCCTCCTCGTCTAGCCTGTTTTTTCCTCTAACCGGCTTCTACATCATCAACCCTCTTGTATTTAAGACTTTACAGTGGTTGAACCCTAATTTGCATGCTATCCATCCTTAAATGGTATGCAAGATTAGAATTGATGCATCCTGAATCATAGAACGTGTGAAATAGTTTTTGAAGTATGCACAATTATTTGGGCTCATATGTGTGTGCTTGGGTCTAGTGTGACCCATTTCACATTGCACTTAGTAAGAAAAGAAGTTTGCATTGGTTTTTGAAGCTGTTTCATTAAATGTATAAACTTCAAAGTTAAAAAGGGCACTACATCTATCTATCTATCTATCTATCTATCTATCTATCTATCTATCTATCTATCTATCTATCTATCTATCTATCTATCTATCTATCTATCTATCTATCTATCTATCTATCTCTAATATTTAACAACTACATCTGTACCCATTCATACATAATTACTCAACAGTGAAGAACGTAATGGAAATATGCTAAATCTGTATTCACTTCCCTATTACTTTTGTTCTCAGTCGAGGGGCCAAAACTTGGTTTAGTGAAACTAGAGAGATACCACAAACCGTCTGCCTAATAGATCATTTTGACAGTTTAATTTTAATGCTTGATTATCATTCAATCTCTTAATTGTATTATCCAACCGCTCAATTAATTTGGTCTATATTTACAACGATGATTAGGCTCAGAATCAAAATTGCAGTTCGCTGGTTCTGTGTGTTGAAAGTAACCAGGCTATCTGTTGATAGCTCTCCTGATATTCGTGCTCCTACAGGAATGGGATATCAGCTCCATCTGCTCCCAGCATCTTTCTATTATAGTTTAGTTTAGTTCAGTTCAGTTTAGTTTAGTAATCCCACAAGGGGCAATTGCAGTAAGGCATGGGCAGCACATCACAGAATTCCCAAATGGACATAACAGCACGTAACAATAATAAAAAATAATAATAATAAATTGATGTGAAGAAATTAAAATTCTATGTGCTAATATCAGCAGCTGGCTGAGGGCACGATACAGCAAGTGTCTGTGAGCATGAGCTGGTCATGTTTACCTGCTGCAGGTCAAACAGTGTTTTCTTTGAGAAGCAATTCCCACTTTCTAACATTCTCTCTCTTTCTTTATATCTTCCTGCAGATGATGTTCCTCCATACTTTAAAACAGAGCCTGTGCCGAGTCAGTTGCACCTGGAGAGGAACCGGTTGGTTCTGACCTGTATGGCCGAGGGGAGCTGGCCTTTGGAGTTTAAATGGATCCACAATGACACAGAGATCACGCGGTTCTCGCTGGAGTACAGGTCAGTGTGTTTTCATGCATGCATGAAACTGATTTACTAGCCAGATCGCTTCTGATATAATCAGAACTGTCTACACTGGAGACCCATGTAGTTTACATTGACAGAAACGTGGTTTGATTTAGCCAGCCGGTTTTTGTTGCTAATATGTATGTATTAGTGCGGAACATTTACTTGCATAAAATGCACATATTTAAAGTGTAGACTTGTTTAACATTCTGCATTCTATTAAAAAAAGTTGGCGGCAGAAGTCACACAGAAATGAACTAAATGTTAGAATTTATTCGCAAATGAATAAACTGCAATTAGACTGAATTCTATCCAGTCTCTTTCAATCAATATCCCACATACAGTAATGTGTAAATGTGTACTTTTAGATATATGGATATATAAGCATACGGCATACTCTTCAATACACTGTCATTCAAACTGTTGCCTTAGTTTACATCAGGTAATACTAACATGGTACACTGTTAAATTGACAACATGACTAAGCATTTTGACTATCTTGTTTGTGAACAATGACACAAGGACTTGTCATTCTGATGCTGATATGTTCATTGACACAGACATTTATTTTTGAGAGATGAACTAAGGCTTTTGCTGGTAATCCATGGTGTTTTGCTATTTGTACGAGTTGTTTTGAGAAATGCACTTACTGTTTTGCAAATGTCAAGTATTATTTGAGAAATGTACCAAAGCGACTGAGAAAAACTGCAATACTGTAGATGTAACTGATAACATAATATCATTAATGACAATTTAATACACTTAAATAAAAAAAATGAATTCCATAATTTCAGTATTCATAAACAAGGATTAATATTTTGTATGTTTTAAAATAATTATATATACATATATATAATTATATATATATATATATATATATATATATATATATATATATATATATATATATATATATATATATATATATATATATATATATATATATATATATATATATATTATAAATGTGCTGTGTGTTACATATACTGTATGTTTCTTTGTTTTTGTTGTTGTTTATTTACTTATTTTTAATATTTATTTTATTATTTATTATTTTTATTTATTTATAGTTTATTTTTTATTAAAGGGTTGCTCTGATGTGTTTTGGTCTCTTTCAGACCTTTCATATATGCAGTAGTAGTACTAAGACGAATATAAATTATAAAATAACCCAGGCAAAGTCAAATCATACCAAATGATTCCTGTTGAGAATAACATTTAAAGAATATAAGATTTTATTTTCAGTTTACTTAAATTAATAAATCACCCTCATGTTCTTCCAAATATGTATATCCATCTTTCTTCAACAGAACACAAAATATTATATTTAGAAAAATGTATTTGTATACTTTGTCCATAAAAAGGAAGTTCAGTGTTGTTTTGGACCCCATCGTCTTATAAGACAGAAAAAAAAAAAGAAAAAAAAAATCATTAAATGGGTTAAGTTATTTACTGTAGCTTTGGAATGACATGAAGATGAATAAATGATAACAGAAAATGTTATTTTTTAGGTGAACTATCCCTTTAAGTAGAGCATCGATATGGCACTTTTTTAAGCTATATTTCCCCATCTCATCAAAAACCAATAAAATCTTTCCCTAGAAATGGAAGTAACCAATATGATAAAATATTAGTTTTATTAGGTTATAATTCTTATAATAGTACTTGTGATTAGAAAAGCAGGAATGTGATGACACATAAATTGTTCCGTCTTTATTTTGTGAGGCAAAGATTCAAAAGAATAATTATTCGGTGTTGAAAAGCAGGAATTCACTTTTAAAGACGATTGTATCTGCCATCAAATGTGTTCAGGTCATCCAATTCAGACTTTTTTTTAATTAACTATCCTCCGAATATAATGTAAACTCTGGAGATGTGGTGAATGGAGTTTTAATTAAAAAGATAAAACTGGCTGATTAGAGCGAGGGACATGGCGGGATACAGATGGTTTGCTGGTCACTGTGCTTTTCTGAGGCTTCCAATCTACTCCATCTCTTCTCATGTTTGCGTTAATATTGCTTAAAGTTAGTTACAGTTGAGCTCTTTCCAATAATCAATATGCACATGCATATTCAGCTTAAAGGTTTCACTCAAAAATAAAATGTCATTCCAATCTTGTATGACTTTCTTTCTTCTTTTGAACATAAAAGGAGTTTGTTTTTCTAAAGTCAAAGGTATCCATATCTATTTATGCAAACCATAATCTACTTGTTTGTCATCCAAATTAATAGCAAGCGCTTTGAGACAGAAAGTTTTGAAAAATTATTAAAAAGTGCTTTGAGACACAGAAAGTCATGGAAAAAAAGAACATCTAAAATAAATTTATATATATATATATATATATATATATATATATATATATATAAAGACCTACTGTACCATAAACAAAATCCATTTAATTTCACTTTGGGATGCTGTGAATTAATGATTTGACTAAATTACTGAACATAATTGCTAAAAATGAATGGCAAATAATAAAATAAAATAAATAAATAGTATGCAGCATATCCAGAATATAACAGCGCATATATATATATATATATATATATATATATATATATATATATATATATATAATTGTTTTTTTGTTTTTTTAGAATGATTTCTTCATCAGAATGTGGACCTTAATTGTATAATGATATGTATATAAACATGTTTCAATCTCAAAATATCTATATATGTCAATTATATATAATGACTTCTGGCTATGTATATTTCTATGTATATAAAGTGATAAATGAACATAACTTTTTTTAATCTTATTTTAATTTAATATTTAATGTTTTAATAAATTTCACTTATTTTATCACTTTATTTATTTATTTTTTTCATATTTTATTTACACAATTTATTTTATGTTGTGCACATGTAGTGTTTCTTCTTATGCTTGATTAGGACACGATCTAGAGATCAAGGAGATAATCAAAGGTCAGTATCATGGATCAGGACTAAGACTTCCTACTGTAATACATAAGAAACCCAACTGAAACCCAGTTTTCGGACATTTGTACAGACTTGTCTTTGTAAGGGACATCAGTGTCACTGGCGTCCTCCCCTATGACATGCGAAGCAATGCAAAAGTGGTTAAGTCAGCAAAGCCAAATGGTAATTTGGCCATGCATACTCTTCTATGCAGGAGAAATAGTGATGAATCGTCATTTAAAAGCATCCCAGCTCTTACAATGACCTTTCCAGCCCCCTGACACATAATTGTGTGTGTGTGTGTGTGTGCTTCTCTCGTACGCAAAGGAGACTTTCCCAAATGAGCTCAATCAATTGTTGTCTGGCAGTAGTGTTGTTCTCTAACGCCAGCTCAGCTGACTCTGTTACTGTGGCGCTAATGACATCAGCTCAGGCATGCATTCTGGGTCTGTTTGACACTGTCAAGTGCCTCGCTGGATTAAATGCAGAATTTAAATATGATTGTGTAATTTTTCCAATATTAAAATCATTTTGCCTACTCCATCTTAAAATGAAAAGGCAATTGAGTCTATCATAGATTTAGTTTAATAAAAATACCGTTTTGTTAAGCACTCTGACATTATGTTTTGCCAGCCAATGAAAGGAGAAATTATTTTTTTCTTAAACTTTTAAAATTTCTATTAAAAAGTTAATTAGTTTACCTTCATATATATATATATATATATATATATATATATATATATATATATATATATATATATATATATATATATATATATATATATATATATATATTTATTTTTTTTATTTTTTTTGAAAGTCATCATTGCTCTTATTCAGCAAGGATGCCTTAAAATGAACAAAAGTGACAGTAAAGATGTTAAAAAGATTTCTGTTCATAATAAATGCTTAAACAAATCAGTTAATAAATGTTTTCAACTCTATTCATCAAGCAATCCTGAAAAAAAGTAGGAAAGTTTTCAAAGTATTAATAAGATTTTATTTTTTCAAAACAGATTCAGCAAATTAGAATGATTTTTAAAGGATTAAGAAACTGAAGACTGATGAAATGGCTACTGAGGAAAAATTGATGTAAAATTAGCATAGAAAACTATTACTTTTTGTAGTTTCTGAAGGCCTTGGATCATAATAATTCTGCTTTAAGAGATGAATCGAAAGACAAAGCAGACAAACCTAGCATTTTAGATTAATTTCCTGCAGAAATATTTTAAGGCATTTGGTTCTTCTCTCCAGTTTGCACTCTCTGGTTTCAATTTCTTGTGCTGAAATCTCAGTAAACAAGTTTCTCTCATGGCTGACTCTCAGACCATATTTTCATATTAACAGGGACAATTTCACACCGAATCTGCACAAATTAACTGGAGTTCAGTGCATTAATTTGTCTTGTCTGGAGGATGGCAGCGATAAGTTCCCACTGAGCATTCCCTCAGAAATTCAATGAAAGATCCTATAAAACACTGTTATGCCATATATGTTTTGTTTTTTCACTCTATTTACACTATTAACTAGCTGTAGCGATACATGAAATTTTTCTCACGCAGTTCTGTAGTTACATGGTACAATGATTTTAGGAGTGCATGTTTAGGAAATTTGAAACTCACAAATAAATATTAATTTAAGATTGTGAGTACCCAATGCTAATCTAATTATATTATGTATTATGAAATTTGCTGAACTTTTACTCTCAGACTATCCAAGATACAAATAAGATTGTTTTTTTTTTCTAAGTTTGTTTGTTTTGATTACATCTCTTGCTCACCGATGGATGCTCTGCAGTGAATGGGTGCCGTCAGAATGTTAGTCCAAACAGCTGATAAAACCATTTACAAACCACTTGCAAACATGCAGCTTTTCTCTGTAGATTATTTGAGGATCGTTGATGTTTTTATCAGCTGTTTTAACTCCGATGGCACCCATTCACTCCAGATGATCCAATGATGAGCAAGTGACGCAATGGCAATCGATGGCTGGAGAATGAATACATTTTTTTATTTTTGGATTAACTATTCATTTGAATATATAGGTCACCCAAAAAGAAAGTTCTTTCATCATTGACTCACCCTTGTTCCGGATCGGTTTTAGTGAAAAAATATAATTTGAAGAAGTTCGGTTGTGTTAAAGTCAATGACTGCTATTCAAATAAACAATGTACAGTGTTTTCCAGTACTGAAATAAACAGTGCTTCGCTAGTATGCCCATAAAAACTCTCTTTGTTTCTTATATAAGCAAACATCCTTTTCTTATTTCAACATCCTTGCCATTAGTGTCACTATAACAGCAAGTACCGCTGTTGTTTGGTTACTGAGAGGCTGTGCCATTCATCAACTATATGCACTGATTAATCTATAGGCAGCAGAAGTTATCAGTGCTTCCCGTAACATTGCCTGCAGGCTGAGCCGATGTTGCGTTTCGCTCCCAGCAAATTGAATCACCTGCAGCGTAGGCCTGTACAAAAAGATCTGCTTTCTTCCTTTCATTCTTCTTGCCTGAAACCACGCAATGTCAAAGACAGCACTGGAGCAGAAGAAGCGTTGTGTTGTTCTCTTTATTCATGTAAACACTAGCGTGGTCTGTTGTGATGCCTTCTGGATATCTGTGACCCGATACCAGCACGCTTACTGAGACGAGCTTTCAGTCCAGACAATGCTAATGGATTCTCTTCTGCACCTGCAATATGAGACTTCCACCCAGCATTCTTTTAGTGTAACTGTGTGTGTGTTTGTGCGTCTGGTGTTATAACTGTGTATGCATGAGTGCATCCATAATCTGGTTTCCAGTAACCTCCCGATAGAACTGTTGCAGTCTGACTTTACAGACATTGTTGAATATGTTCATAAGTATGCAGTTCATGCCAGGGTTGTGCACCATTCAGAACTGTATTGAGAATGGGTTTTAAAATTCAACATCTCAATTTGGATAGAATTTGAATTGTGGTAGCAAGCGGGATATAGAATTATAATACAGCCTAACAGTGTCAGCTCGCTCTCTCTAAATATAAAACTATAGAAAAACAATAGATTATGTTTATTGGCAAATATGCATGTATAATATATTTAAGAAGGTTGAGAGCATAGGAAAGTTGACTGGATGTTTGCTATAGTATTTTAACTTAGATTTTGGTGGATTTTCTTTCTTCTTCTTCTTCTTCTTCTTCTTCTTCTTTTTCTTCTTCTTCTTCTTCTTCTTCTTCTTCTTCTTCTTCTTCTTCTCCTTCTCCTTCTCCTTCTCCTAATGAAGAAGGTAATGAAGTTTATTAACAACCTTTTAGCTTACAGCAGGTCTTTCTTTAAATGGTTTTAAATATTTATTCATTAAATTATAAAAAACGTAAAAGCACATTTATAGTATAAGAAATAGTTTTATACATATATTGAATATATCTATAGCAAAAAAAATATTCATTAATACATAAATTATACATATAATGAATATATCTATAACAAATAATATATTCATCAATAAATAAGTATTATAATAATAATGTTTACTTTATGATAATTGAATGTATTATAATAATTTATTATAAATATTATAAACGATGTTTTACATTTGATCATGTTTTTAAAAAGTGCAATTAAAATTTAAATTTAAATGTACAAAATATTTTGAGCAGTAGTCAATGTTTAAAATATAATTTATAAAATAGATTTGTGTGTATGATAAGATTATTTAAATTAAATTACTTTTAATTACTAGTATTACTAATAAAAAAATAAAAAATACTAATATATTGGACCATGGTAAGACCAGCCAGTACTCAAATAAAGCACTTGAGCTTTAGTTATGCTGTATACATTCAAGTCTTTTCAGTATATCTCTATTGATGTGTGGTTCTTACAACAGCATCGATTTCCCTGATGTAAATGTATTTAATTCAATAGGCTGTCAGAAAATCTCAAGACCTATAGAAATGCTGGCCAGTGATAGTCTCTTTAATTATTTAAGTCCACATAGCATTTTATAAGCATGTTTGTGAGCATAAATAACATTCTGTGAGCAGGAGTCAGGCTATTGGAGTCAGGCGAACTATCAATACTCTTCTTTCTTTTCATGGAAACTTTTTCTTTGCCATCTTCGAGGAGTTTGCTGAATTGCTTCTGCGAATAGGTTAAAGTCACGGTGCGGCAGACCACCACTTCATCCAACAGCGATGGGTTTCCAAGGCAACATCAGCCCAGACGGGTGTCTGTTTGTCAGCCGGCTCAGCCAGGGGCGTTTGAACTTCATCTGCTACTTTTTGCTCCCGTGCTTTCTCGCTCTTTTCTCTTCTCTGTTAACGGAAGGCTAATTAAAGGGACCTGACATTGCGCTCTGTTGGCTGAAGCATCAATCAATCAATGTCTGAAGCCCCGGCCCCTACTGACTCTCTCAACCTGCTGCACAAGCTCACAGCTCTTTAAAGGTTAATTATATTCATTAGAGAAAGAAGGAACGGGAGAGAGGAAGATAGAGAGGAAGTCACCCTGAATATATGCCTCTCGTGCCGGGATTCTATCTGTCACAAAACTCTGCAAGGTTAAACTCCGAGTCCCAGCACCACCTGTAAGAATATGGGTACGTCTATTTGGCTCAGAGTGCCCTGGGAAGTAAACTTAACAGGGCATCTGATGCTTTAAAGTGAGACTCTACTATAGAACAAAACATTGTTCTATAGGTTTTTATTTAACTTGATTGATTTCTGCACAGGTTTTCATAGGAGTGAGGTTTCAAGTATCAATTGAAATATTATATTTGTTAGTAAATGTTAGTGTGTGTGTATATCATCAGAACACAATCTTCTCTCTTTATCTAGAGTCGAGCTGCTTGTAGCATTTGCAGCTTGCAGGGGTGACAGCAACCAAATGTTTCAGGGCATGTGTGAAGCTTCGTCTCGCTATCAGACTAAAAAGTCTACCCCCCACCAGCCCCCCAAACTTCCTAATTAGTCCATTAGCGCTAATATACTTCACACAAGAAGCAATTTACCGTGCCTGGCAGGATCGGCAACCCGCTAACCTCATCGCTAATATCGTTTGATACTTCATTATAGCCTGTTAATAACAGCTCTCCTCAACTCTTGACTTTTAACAAGACGCCCGTCATTCAAGCCCTATTCCACTCTATTACACCCACACCCACACAGTCTGAGTCGCTCTCTACAGGTCTGGAGTCAGTGTGGGACCAGATGATGGCCTCTCACAGCTCTTCTATATATCGGAGATCTTTATATGGTGCATGTTTTTGGTCAAATATGTGATGCTCATTTTTATGACTGGATGTATTGATTTATTTAGAAGGACGGTTATTTCTAAATGCCTTTTATTCAGGCAATAACTTGGCCTTTTAAGATGAGCATGTTTGATGTTTCTGGCTTAAAATAATTTTGAAGGGCTTCAAGTAAGAATCTAAGGATAGTAGTGAAGAAAAAGTGCCATGCATGGCTGAAATGTATATGTAAAAAATGTGATCAGTGTAGCAGTTATGTTAATATTGCCAATATTTAAAAAGGTATAATAAAACCTCTTCTAACAGCTTCTGGCTAATCAATCACTGTCCCCTTCTTGTCATTTTGTTTGCATGTTTCTGTGTCCATCTCTCTGTCATCCTCATCTTTTTTTGTTGACTTTTTCTTCGCATTATGTTCTCTCATTATCTTTCTCTTCTTCTCTCTCTCTCGGTTTCATTCTGTGTGTCTGGACAGATCTCTTTACTGTCTCTACTCCATTGTTTGTATTGATTGCCATCTGAGGTCAATGGCTTTTTAAAGCATCTAGATCGAAACGCAGAGTGTTTTCCTCATCTCCCTCTCCCTCTTCACATTCCTTCCTTCTATCCAGCTCATTTCTGTGCAGTTTCATTCTTTTATCGCTCTCCATCATTGATCCATGAGGCTGGAGAGCGTTCTGGCCCGGTAATGTGTGGCCCATGGGCCTCCAGGTCATTTTAATTTGAGTTCAGGTCAGTCGGGCTGAGAGAAAATGTGGTTTGACTGAATTAAAATGGTCTGGAAGATGATCCGATTTCATCCACTTCACAATAAGAGGTAAATTAAAGTAATGAAGTTTTAGCTGGTGGACACAAAAGAGAAAAGCTGCACGCTTGCATTCAGTTTTGAAATGTGCCATTTTTACATTTTTAAGCCAATTACATAACTATATAGAGTAATACTTCACTTTAAGGTGTCCTTGTTACACGTTACATTAACTTACTATTAAAATAATAATATGTTATGCATGATTACATGCAAGTAACCCTAAGACAAACTCTAATCCTAACCTTGACCATATAGTAAGTATTGTACATCTAATTAATTCATATTACTCAGTATGTAAATTAATAATTAAACTGTAACAAGGACACCTTAAATTATAGTGTAACTGTATATAGAAATATTAGTGATTGCATACACTACTTTTCAAAAGTTTGGGGTCGTGAGATTGACAGTAAAAATGATAGAAAAATGAAAATGTATTCCTGTGATTGCAAACAGAATTTTCAGCAGCCATTAATTTTGTTTTCAGTGTCATTTGATTCTTTAGAAATCATTCTAACATGCAGATTTGCTGCTCAAGAATAATTTCTTATTAATACAAAAGCTGGAAACATTTGTGCTGCTTGAAATGTTTGTGGATTGTTATTTATTTTATTTATCGAGGACTATAAAGTTCATATATATATATATATATATATATATATATATATATGAACTTTATAGTCCTCGATAAATAAATATATATTATTATTATTTTTTTTTTTTATGTAAAGTTTGTTAGTGTCACTTTTAGTGGCCCTTGCTGAATAAATACATTTCTTTAAATAAAGAAAGAAAGATATCATGCTGTACCTGATCCTTTTTCTTTTCATTTTGCTTGCTCTGGCCTTTATGGAGGCATTAATGTGAGTTTCATAAATTATTTAGTGTTACAGTCAGATTCATATTTTGTGTAATTCAGTATTTCATAGTTGAAAAAACAAACAAACATGGACTTATTGGTTCTTTGGTCTTAGTTGGTTTTCTGCCATATTTGCTTCAAAATAAGTAATTAGGGTCCTGGAATAGGAATGTAAAACTAAACACAGTCATTGTGTATGTTAGAGCGCCACCTATTGAGGGGAAGCTGATAATGCAAATACATTAACATTCTGCAATGAAGCTGAAGAATTCAAGGTCATTACAATGAGATGGGAATATAGAAAAAAATCTATTTTTTATAGCTGTATTTATATTCTCCCAGGGGTGCTTCATAAAAGATAAGGAGCATACGTTGAAATGAAGAGTGTGTGAGAGAGCCTGACGGTTTTGACAGATTACAGAGATGTTCGCTTTGAGAAGGACGGTGGTGACAGAATAAATGAAAGTCATTTGTACATATAAAATATACATAAAACGCTTATGCATCACTAATGAAAGGCACTCTGACAGTTGGGCATTACATCATGCTACATGCATATTAATTATTGTGGTCTTAAGAGTAAACCTGCTATGTTTTATCTCTCCCAGGTATTTGATACCATCTCTGGACAGATCGCATGCTGGCTTCTATCGGTGTATTGTGAGGAACAGAGTCGGAGCGTTGTTACAGAGGAGGACCGAAGTACAAGTGGCATGTGAGTAACCATAGTAACTCTTAAATTTCATTGGATTTCTGTGTTTGTTGGTCCATGTGTGATTGTTCCCAGACGGTCAAATTGTGCCCTAGTGTGTGTGTGTTTCACAGGAACGGCAGCTGTTGGTGAGGTGGCGTACCTCTGTTTCATTAAAAGCTCCTCTGCAATGCCACAGCTGGTCCACTCTAACTTCCTCATTAGATTGATGAGGTTGTGTCGACCAATCACTTCACTCTCTCAGAAGTCATTTCATTCCTCCGTTTTATAATCTGTTTAGCATGAGCAACAGCTGCTGCGCTTGAACCAAGTGGCAAGTCTCCTGTTTTTCGAGCCAGACTCAAGTTTCACTGCCCACTGACCTCTCCTCGGCTGTTTTCGATCATTATCAAAGTTCGATCGCTCCACTTCTTCCTCATTTCCTGCTCGTTTGATCCATAGAAACATTTTAGCCTAATTTGCTGTTATGTTCCTGCAGTGTGTTTGTTTTTATCTCTCAGCACACACAACGTATCATTAACTTTGTTCAAATACTTGATAAAAAGTTATTAAAATACTAACATAATGTGTTGACATAAATACATAATTAGAGTGTATTTTAGTTTTATGTAAACTAATGTGATTTGTCGTTGAAATTTAATGAATCTATACTACTCAGATATTTGAAGAGTAGTGTATTTTAACAATGTTTACTTAAAATTTCCAGTTTTATTTTCAGTTGACACGGTCATCTTGATTTTAGAACTAACATAACTGTGAACTGCCACTTGCTCGCAGTTAGCATCCCATGGTAATAATCTAAAAATGGCCAACTGTTGTCCAATTATTCAGGCTGAATGATGCATTGGTCCATCGCTTCTTATTATGGCCTCTCATATCAGGATATGAGCAGATACTTCACTTCTGCTCAAGATGGAAGTACTTAGATCTTATTTTTTTCCCCTCATTTCCTTTTCAAGCACCTGTGCAATAATTGACATCCAATTACCTTTCGTTTCATTTGAAGGATGAAGTGCGAGAAATCAAATACAGGATTCAATACACTGGAAACGGCATTGTGATATCAAAGGCAGGACATTGCCATGCTGGATATTGTATTATTTTTTTAAGTGGTTTTCCATAATTAGCTTTTTTGATGAATAATGCTCTTGATATTAAAGACGCTGCCTTTGATTTTGAAATCTCTTCCACACCGTGCAGCTCGAAATGGTGGTAATTTCAAACTTTCCTTGCTGACAAAAGAAAGAGTGAAAGTTTTTTCATTTATTCACCCTCATGTCTTTCCGACCCCATATTACTTTCATTATTCCTCTGACATTCTGCCTTAGACCTTCTTTTGTTATTTATGAAAGTAATAATAATACAGGGTTGGAATGACACCAGAGAGAGTAAATGGCTTCCCTTTTAAAACAAGTTGAGAGTAAAAGTTGCTCTACAAACCTTTTTCAGGGATTGTCCAGAAGGAATACATTGACATATAAATAGGACGTTAGCTAGTCGTGTCCATGTTCCTTCAACAAGGAAGTTCTGCTGAATCAGATAGGGGTGTAAATATGAATGACTGCTGATTTAACGCATGGTGAACGTCCGTTCGGATGAGTCAGTTCTGGTCACTGTCATGGCCGATAGCTAGCTGGCACATATCATCCCCAGGCCGACGGCAGCCACGACGATGTCTGGCACTGTGTCAGAGCACGTCTGTCAAACGCTGCCCAACTCAAGCAGATGGTGACACTAGAAACACTGGAAAAATCTGCTGTGTCTATGGCAAAACGACAAACGTTACTACTGCAACTGTTTTTTTATCTACTGATGTAGGCACTTGTACTTGAAATTAAAGTCTGCTTGTATTTGTAGTAGAGTTATTAGTCTGAATGCTTGTATGCACTATTTAAGAGTTTTAACACATGCATGCTTTGTCATTTGCTCACTCTTACCATTTGTTTTGTGTTTGTCTATAGATATGGGGAGTTTCGAGGAAGGGGAACGGTCCCAAGCCATATCCCAAGGAGAAGGAGCCGTAATACCAGCGCCTCGCATTCGCTGTTTCCCTCAACCACAGGTTACCTGGTTCAGAGACGGCCGCAAAATCCCTCCCAGCAGTCGAATGTAAGTTTGTGAATCTGTTGGGTTTCTTTTTCAGCTTATTCCGCCTTTATTGTGTCTTGTGCCTTATTCATTCTCCATGTACTGTTGATAATACGTGATTGTTTTTGAGGGATCTTTGTAACTATACATTTAGTCCAGAGATACACACAGTGTGTTTTATTGCTTCCAGGTGTGTTTCTGAATGTGTGTGTGAGCTTGTGGAGGTGTTTGTTTGTTGTCATATAAGCATTTATTGACTTGCTGGCACGAGTGCTCTCTAAAACCCAGATAAGTTATGAGAAGCTCAGTTGTTTTCCAGAAATCAAACGCTAAACATCTGCAGAGCAAAAACATCTACAGTCCTGCAGTCTATCTATTGATCGTTCATGTGTTTCATTTTTTCTGTTTCATTCATTGAATTGTTTGCCCTAGAATAGTGTCTGTCTATCTATCTATCGTTCTGTCTGTCTGTCCGTTCGTCATTTGTTTGCTCATGAATTTTGACTGAATTAATGCTTTAATCAGACATTGCAGTTTCAAATTTTTTTCGGTTTCTTCTTTTTCTTCTTTTTTTGTCTTCCTCACACTCTGTCTGTCTTCCCATTTTCTCCTTTCAGCGCTCTCATACATTTTGCTTGCTCATGAACATCAGTTTCTAGCTCTGAGCCAAAGTTACCTCGTGCAAATGAGTGGAGCAGATACCATTTATTCCAGGAAAATCATTTAATTGAATTTTAATCAGGCCATTGGCACCTCTGTCGCAGTTTCAAAGACTCTGTGAAAAATGGAAATAAGCGTAACATTGACCGAGACGCCCATGGAGGACTGCTAGTCTGTCTGAGAGCGTCCTGCCGCTTCTGACTCCGTCTGCTCTAGATTGGTGAATTCTAATCTCTCGCTCTTTATTTTCGTCAGATTGTACTCATTTTGGTGGCCCCTCGTTTCGCTGAAAACTAGCTGTGCAGCCCAAGGGTCACGAAATGGAGAGTTTTCAGAAGCACAGGGCTTTCTCCCTCACTTCTCATCCGCTCTCTGTCGCTTTTCCCTCTAATCATGCAATCACACAGCCCAGAAGAGAGCAGGATAATCAATGCCTGGGAGAGAGCCGCATTTCTCCATTTTTACCTCACAACCCTGCCTCCCTTCAGCCACTTTGAGATTCTAGCACACAGGAGCACTGCAGTGGATGATAAAATGACATTTTCTAGCACTTCGCTTTTGAGTCGCCTACAGTGCTAATTAGTGTTAACAGTGCTGTTGACATTTTGCCAAATTATGTTAAGTTTATGTTACATAGAAAGATTGAATTATACAACAAGTATTCTTATTTTAAAAGACAACACAAATCAGTATTTGCAATTTCTGTGCCCACATGATTAAATAAGGAGTGGGTGAAATGTCTTAGACTATTATATTTTTGCAGTAGCACTACTATATAAAGATAGACACTTTGGTTTGTTCTAAACCTCCAACTTTAATTGTTAAACATCTATACTTTGGCCTGAAGCAAAATGCTTTTGCATGCATTTTTTTTTTTTTTTTTTTTTTTTTTTACTAAACCATACATTGACATAACATAATGTTTATTTGGAGACTCAATACATCAAAAATGATTTTGTACAGCTGATAGCAAAGCTTTTATACCTGATTCACTAGAGGAATTCAATGCAAATCGGATGACAGGACAGACATTGCATAAAAAAAAAAAATGTGCTAATTTGCAAACCATAATTCTCCATTTTACGGAATGCTAGGTTGTGAAAGATTCGACAGGTTTTAATCTTGCATACTATGCTGAGACTGAACAGCGTTATTACATCAGTGCAGTCCAGGCAATGTGCATTTGGATGTATGCCCAATTAAAAACATCATTTGATCATCATTAAGTGATTTATTGCTGCAGTAATCAATAGAGTATGTAAACAAACAGGCTCTCTTAAATGAAATTCCAGTTATTGCTTTTCGTGGAAGGTAATAGTTTAATGTTATTTTCCGCAATGGCATTTATAATTTGCCCTACAAAAGAAACACATTTATTCATATTGCAGTTTTATGCCGTTCATATAGATGTCCGTGATACAGCAGTGGTTTTAATGAATGTGTGAGAGATGAGAACAGTTATAGGAACTCAAAAAACTCACTCAGAACACTTCATCTTGTGTGTTTAGCCACTGAAGCCTGGCCAACATTTGCCCATTGACCAAATTATTATTGTTTTTTTTCTTTCTTTCTTTTTCTCATGTCGGGCAAGAAGAAAATGAACAGATTTTGTTGTAAATTGAGCTGTAGATTGGTAAAGCTTGTCCAGCAGAAGTAGCATTCTTTCTCTCTCCATGCTCCCCTGACTCTAGTTTCCCCTTGATGAGACAATTTCTTGCTGAGATGCTGCAACTGGGACTCTCGCTTCTCCATCCCGGCTCTGCAGCTGCTCCTGTTGGCTGTGCTGCTCTCAGGGAAGCTTGATGCCATTGTCACTTCAAACTGTGATCATTTGTCAGCTTTTTCTATAGTGGTTTACATCAATTTTTTTTTTTTTTCATTTGTTGATTCATTCAGTTGTTCTGTCTGTCTGACTGTCTTTCTGTATTTCTGTCTTTCTTTCTTTCCGACCGACATTCATCCATCGCCTTGTCGTTCTGTCAGTCTATATGTCTATCTCTGTCTGTCTGTGTTCAGATGTTGTATTGTTTGTTCTCTATCTATCTCTGTCTGTCTGTCTGCCATTTTCATAAAGGGACCCATCTGATGTCTCCTTTACCATCAATCAGTGTGTCCCACAGCAGCCTTGCGTATCGAAGAAGGCACCCTCCCTTTATGACTTTCCTGCCTACAAGGAGTGAGAGAGCGGTTTGAAAGCAGTCGTTTAACTGCAATAGCCATTAGTCTTTCATTATTGAATAGGAATGCAATTGAAAGGCCCTTTTCCACTGACTGCTTTTGATTTGTTGTGTTATTTGGGAGAGCTAATGTTGTGTATAATCAGAACCTCGAATAGTAAACACATTCCAGGAGCTGTGCCACTCCAAGCGAGTGTTAAAGGAAAGGTGCTATTCTGTTTTCCATTTAGATTTCGTCCCTTTTCATTCCGACCTATTCCACTAAAGAATTGGGTTTAGATAAGAGGCCAATAGTCCTCAGCGTGTGGATGACTGTTACTCATTCGACACACTCCTCTTTGAGTTTACTGTTTCCAACAGGATACCCTTAAATGTGTGGTTGTTGAGGTTTCGGGCAGCTATTGTGACACACGCCAGTACAAACCAGTCCCTCTGTAATGACAGAGGATTCACAGTGTGACAGGACAGGTGATGGTATGCAGACATGCCTCTGAACAAAGAGGATATGTTTATGCATTTGCAAGCTTCATTCAGTGTGTCCTGCAGTTTATAATCACAGGTTTGAGTCGGTTTTATCCCCCATTGGCATAAGTGCATTAAGTGCGATTGCATATTTTGGTCCAAGCTATTACACAATCCCTTTAAACACAGTAATCAGCATATTTAGAATAAACTCACAGTCTATTCTCTTCTCTTCTGGGAATATAGGAAGTGCTTGCTAGTAATTAATTTCAAAGGTCGGGTAAGTTATTTTTCAAAAATGTTTTAGAAAACTGATTCGGGCTGAGTAGGAAAACAAACTTGTAGCCAATCAGCAGTAAGGGGCGTGTCTACTCATGATGTCAAGGCATTAGCCGAGCAGAGTGACAGTAAGATAGAGATGGCGGATAAAAAACGAAAGAGGAAAATATCTGCAGAACAAAAAGAAGGCTTAAAGGGTTAGTTCACCCAAAAATGAAAATGATGTCATTAATGACTCACCCCCATGTCGTTCCAAACCCGTATGACCTCCGTTTATCTTTGGAACACAGATATTTTAAATTTAGTATGAGAGCTCTCAGTCTCTCCATTGAAGCTTTGTGTATGGTCTGCTGTCCATTTTCCAGAAAGGTAAGAAAAACATCATCAAAGAAGTCCATGTGACATCAGAGGGGTCAGAAGCATTGAAAATACATTTTGGTCCAAAAATAACAAAAATGTCTATTCAGCATTGTCTTCTCTTCCGGGTCTGTTGTGAGTGCGACTGCTGTGACTGTTGACATACGTCGCTACTGACGTGTTTTCTGGTGTGCTCAATAACAAAGATAACACGTCATCAGCGTCAATGCAGCGTCGTGAAGGTGCTCACAACAGACCCGGAAGAGAAGACAATGCTGAATATAGTTGTAATTTTTCTTATTTTTGGGCCAAAATGTATTTTCGATGCCTGAAAAAATTCTAAATGACCCTCTGATGTCACATGGACTACTTTGATGATGTTTTTCTTACCTTTCTGGACATGGACAGTATTCCGTACATACATTTTCAATTGCGGGACAGAAAGCGTTCAGACTAAATCTAAAATATCTTAAACTGTGTTCTGAAAATGAACGGATGTCTTATGGGTTTTGGAACGACATGAGGGTGAGTCATTAATGACATAACTTGTCTGAACTAACCCTTTAAGGCAATAAGTAGGATTTGTGTAAATATTGGATCAGCTTTTCAGTGCAGAGCGTAAGGCTTGCTTTGTTTCTTTGTTTCTTCTCGATAGGTGAGTAACACCATGTCTGTGCTGCAACAGTTTAAGTCAGTCTAGTAGTACACTGGACACAACAAAGCGCTGAAGTTTGTGTCAATATGTCATAATACGCAGCAGCAGTTTTCTGTCTGGGGTTTACTGTGTCGCACCGTGCTGCATCCAGTGTAGACCATAGATGTGCATATATATATATATATATATATATATATATATATATATATATATATATATATATATATATATATGGAGTTGGCAGCATCACTGATTATAATACAAGTTCTACAGTATTTTGTCGTGCCATACCACTTGCGTCTGGTTTAACATTGGTTTTGCTTTGTTTCACAAAACGAATCGTTGCCTGGGTTTCATACACTTGTGTGGGGTGGAGCTTTAGAAATAAGGGCAAGACCCTTTTGGGGTAGGGGTTTGTTTGTTTTGGTGATATCAACATTGACTACCAGAAATCACTTACTCCACCTTTAATATATTTGCACAGCAAATTGATCAACCGGTTCATTCCCTTTGACGACAGCACACAAGAGCGCAAAATACAGGTCATAAAGAATCTTTAACCATCTGTATATGGATGTATTTGCATTTCTAAAAATAATTTGTTTTCTCCCTACAAAAATATTTCACAACCCTTAGTCATGCGTTTTCAGAAGGTGTGCAAGTATAACATAAATTCAACCATCTGCACCTGCAGATGCACTGTGGTGATGTTAGCAAAATGTTGTGGAAAATCTTAAAATGTGTTAAAAACGCATACACAATCGGAATATGATTAATATTTTATATTCACTTTTCTATTATTTGTGCATGGTCAGTAAAGGAGTTTTTTTTTTTTTTTTTTTTTACTGAATCCTACAGTAAATAGATTCATACAATCATTCCAGACCAGACGTCAAAAGTCATAGAGGCCAAACACATCTGATCCAAACTAGCATTGCATATGTATTTCACTGACATATAAGGCTTCCAGCAGTTTCAGCAGGGACGGTTATGCTAAACTCTTAGGACACATGGTCTGGCTCAGGTTCCTGTTAGTGGGTGGTAAAATTTAGGTTTTATTTGAGTCCTGAATATATTTGACTAGTGTCAGAAAGGATTTCCATTCAGCAGACACTGATGGCACCAGAGGGGCTACTTCTGGTTTTCTACAGCATAAAACTTGAAATATCAGCTCCAGCAGTAGCATTAGCTTGTGTATGCTAGACAGGTGTTGTTCGCGTAAGTGTGCACAACATGTTCTTCGACTCCCGGTTTTCCATTCCTGGGCATTTCCCTGGAAAAATCAAGCATATTCTTTCTGTCAGTTTTATTTGACCACCTGTATTCCGCTTGTGCTGTGTGTATGCGCTGGATCTGTTTGTGTGTGTCCTGTCAGTATTTGTAAGTGTTCCCAGATATATTTACCATGACTGTGTGCGTGTGATATTCGCTCGAGATCCTATTCCCTCTAAAGGGACCGTGGCTTGTGCCGTGCGTATTTGTCTAAGTGTAATAGAGGTCATCGACTGCGGACTCCGCTGCTCCCTGGAGGGTGCTGAAAGAGCACTGCACTGACAAATGCCATTCCACTTGCTATTGTGTACATATAACTGTTATAGTGGTTCAACAAACACGTTTGAACACAGGCGAAGACAAGCTTTGTTTTGGGCTGCCTTGCTGACTGCTTGCTAAATGAAATGAACCTCGTGAATGCAAATCTCAACTCAGTTGTTTAAAGTAGAATTTGATTGTTAGCATGTTGCTAAGCTAACAGTGAATAGGATCATATAGGGTTTATTTAGCATTAAAAACCATTTAGTTGTACACTTGAATATTTATACACCATAAAGCATACTGTTTTGGTTAAAAATTATTTTATGTGAGAGAAAAGACCACAGACCACGGGGTGCTACGAGAGACGTGAAACCAGCACAGCACAGCACAGCTTCTTTCTTACTCAGACGATAGTCAAATATACTGTACAGTTTAAGCAGTTATTATGCTAAACATTTTATGGTATAATGACATGACTCACCCGGCAGAATCAAGCATTCGAGAGAACTGTATATTAAGCATGAAAATGTTTGCACACATAGGATATTTTTTTATTATTTTTTTTTTTTGTCAGTATTAAATGACTAAGACTAAGACTAGATCAAAAATGCCTGCCAAAATTAACACTGGTTTGAACGAGCCATTTTAGGGGGGCATTGCTTAACTATGATAAAGAATATCTCTTTGGATTTGAGACTTTACTCTTTGCAACTTTATAGATCTTCTTTATGCACCAAGAGCTTGTAACACTCCAAAAAGGAAGTTAAAATTGAAATTGCATCATATGACCCCTTTAATGATTCATCTGATGCATTTATGATAATTAATGCTTTCTTCTTTTTGGAACAACCTGCATTAAAGAGTGAACTCGTGTCGCCTTATAATGCCGCCCAGGTTTGGCGCTCATAACATTTTGGATCTGATTTACAGACTCAGTGTTTTATGCACACATGTACTGTGAGAATTTTCCCAGAATGGCATCATTTGGCAGACTCGCAGCAAGTAAATGCAGTAAATAACTTTGATGAGAAAACAATTCAACGGTGATACTAATTTCTTAGCTCTGTGATTCAACAAGAAACAGTCACTGATCACTGATTTCATGAAATCTTTTCACACAAATAAGTAAGAATAGAACTTGCTTCAGTGATACCAGGGTATTGTACATGGTTGTAAGGATGTTGCTATGCAGATAATAAGGTTTATGATTTTCAGTGAATCATAATGTCTATATGATTTTCTGGTATTGTGTAAATGTCTTTCTTCTGTAAGCCATCTGTACCACAAACATGTTTGTTAAAATCTATAAAAATATAAAAGTATAAAAAGAAATACCAGAAATCCAGTTTCATTATAGGGTTTCTTGAATATTTTTTTCTTATATTGCATCATAATTCCTGACATTTTAGATACAAATGTCAGATTTCCTGATGGGCGTCTGGGTTACATGTTCTTTGGCATTTCTAAATTCATAATGTACCTCTGTCATATGTTGCCATCACTTATTTTATATCCATCTGTGCTTTCAGAAACATGTATATGTGCTATATTTTATTGTGTGTGTGAGTCATGTGCGATAATGTTTGTTCATGACCTTTATCACGTGTGCACTGTCGGTCAGGAATTCGGTATCGTATTTTTTAGCAGTGTAAATCATATTTTATTATGTGTGTGTGAATGTGTAAAAAAAGGAAATAACAATGTATGTGCAATTATGCATATATAAATTTGTAAGTGTGTGTGTGCGTTCTTGACTGCCTCATTAGCTGCTCGGTCTGCTAGCTGTGTCTTTATTCTCGTTTTATGTGTTCAGGTTTAGGGATTCACCTGAGATTAATTTGCAGTCTTGGGCCGCTCGCTGTCCCTCTTCCAATCCATAATTCAGCAGCAGTGTGGCTCTCTCCCTGACACCTGCCGCACCAGGACCCAGGCAGAGTGAAATATTCACTACAGATCATCACACCACAGCCGTTCGCCCTTATTAACCAGCCCCTTATCCATCTGGAACGCTACATCGTGGGCTGAAAACGGGAGAAATCGGAGACCAAGTGTGTGCATGAGGAGATATTAAAATCAATCATCCGCTCTTATGTCATCCCTCTATGTTGAGCTGCTCTAATCATACAGCAGTCATTAATCATTTCAGGAGGTTGATGTAATATCCTGTGACAGCCGTCTGCGCTTGAGCGTAATGTCTTTATCGTGCTGTTGTTAAGGTTTATCTTCAGGCAAAGTGTAGGAATAGGATGAGGCTTTTTGCTTTTTAATAAAGCAGACTGTGCTTTTGAAATTGTTAGCATAATATTGCTTATCAATTCAGTAAATGCAGTCTCAATTTCAATATTTTATGTGTTTTATCTTTACTGAAAGTGCTGAAGTGTTTGGATCGGTGTAATGAGGGCTTTAGGACTAAATTAATTTTAAATATGCAGATACTCATGAATATTTGAATTGGAGTTGTTTTGTTGATGATTTGGTTTGCTAAAAGCTGTTCTGCAACAGTCTGTGCACACCGTTTATATTATTGGTTACTTTTTTTTTGGTTTCATTGCTGATTTTATTGATGGGAATATGCATAATGGAAGGAAAGATGTTCCAGATAGTCAAACCGGGCTCGAACTCAGCTCAGTGTTTTGAGTGTTTACTAAAACTATCAAAAATATTTTGGTTAATTAAAATAAAGCCGAAAAATCAACTGAAATAAAATGAAATAAAGTACCATCTTTACTGTCAACGCCAATTTTTAACATACAGTAGATGTGAAAATCGCAATTAATGAACACTTTCAAATACAGACCTAAGGCATTTCAAAAAATGAAAATGTAAAACGTTCTAGAAATTTGAGTTTACTGTGAGGAAAATGTACTGTAATAAAAATGTATATTTTATATAAAATAAATATTTTTCAAAATAATTGGAATCTATCTAATCCATAAAATCAAAGCCACGTCTAACTAAGCTGTATTCCAAATTTGAAGTTGATATCACAAAATTGCTGTTCCTGTGAGAAAAAATAGCCAATGGTTGGGTAGGTAGGTATGTATGCATTTAGTTAATTATATTTTACAACTTCAGTATCAGCAATAGTTATAATTACTGCATGTTGTTGCTTTATGTATACGGATATAACATATAAAAATACACTGTACAATCATGCATGCTATAGTATTCTTACAATCATAAAGCCAAGAGAGAATGAAAGATAAGCAAAAGATCTCTCAGTTTTGCCTCAAAATATGCTGACTTTATCAGTGAGCATCTGCAGTCTTGTTGCGATAGTGGCTCTGGGGCTCCGACACACATTTGGTATTCTTACAGTGAGATGGACAGATTCCTATTAGCATTCCGCACCCCGGAGGACTCGGGTCGGGGGAACGTGGGTGCCAGCTCAAACACTGTTGGGTGTGTGAGAAGGGTCGAGGGCAGCCACGCAGAACGAACAATTCTTCCTCAATTGTCCAACACATAGTCATAATGAGAAAACATTGATTGTAAACAAAGGAGGCACGGTAATTGGGACTCCATGGGGTAAGTGTCAGGACTCGACCCAGTGGACCGCAATGGGGCTCTCGGATAAAAATGGCTGCTTATTCAAAGTGAGATGCGTGAATGTACTGCTAAAGAGAAAGTAGTGTTACACGTACAACAAGTTGTTTTATTTTATTGCCCCTTTACAATTATGTCAACTTTGTTGTATAATATATATATTACATGTTCATGTCAAGTCTTTTATTTATCATATATTTCAAAGTACTTAAATTGAATAATGGTTTAATTAAACAATGGAAAATGGCTTTGAAAATGGATAATGGTAGTAGTATTTCTGTTTTTATGGTGAAAAAAATAAAAAAAATCTTCCATCGTAGCAGCTGCTTTTGCATGTTGCCAGAAGTGGTTTATGTGATATTTATGGAGCAGTGTCATTTCATGGAGTTGTTGATCTGAAGGGGAAATGACAGATGGAGAAATTAAGTTTCTTTGTTCATTATGTCTGAATGAGTCTTTGTGTCAGTGACTGAGGGGGAAAAACAACTAAAAAAGAACCATTCTGAATTCTATCATGTTTTTAAAGACATTATTCTTTGTGTATATGAATAGGCATAATGAGATGGCAGTGAATTAGTACTCCACAGTGGCTTTTGAAACATCCGTGGGGATTTTTTTCATGTAAATATCAGCTTTTCAAGCGGAGCGCTGAACATTTGGTGTGTAGTGTGTTTGTGATGATATAGATGCAGCGTTATAAATCAGTGCTTGAGTGTGATGTCTGACAGCGGGAGATTTTTGACCGTGATTCTGCTTGTTGTTTTCTCACAGAGCTATTACTCTGGACAATACGCTGGTCATCCTGTCCACCGTGGCCCCAGATGCTGGAAGATACTACGTACAAGCTGTAAATGACAAGAACGGCGAAAACAAGACTGGCCAGCCCATAACACTGTCTGTGGAAAGTAAGTCAGCAGAGATTTAGAAGTTACGCTTGGATGTCCTCCTGTGGGCTAAAATGTATTATCATTTTTACAAATGATTATATCACAGGTGCCAACTACTGTAGTAAAACTAGGGATTTGCATATATTAAAATTTGGACCAATAATTTTCATGTTATTGCCAATATTGTTTTTGAAAATATATAAAAAAAAAGTATTTAAAATTTAATTAGGAAAGAATTTTATACAATAATTAAATTCTAAATTTGTTTATAGTAAAATAAATAAATGCACACTCACACATTACATTTTTTTTATAAACAAATGTATTTATATAAAAAAACACTAGAACCTACTAAAAAACTATGTTTGAAAGTTAGAATGGATATATTGCTCGTTCCTATCTGCGATGAAAATAAATTTAATCGATGTTTCAGTTTAAGGTTGTATATATTTTTTTTATTAACATATATATATATATATATATATATATATATATATATATATATATATATATATATATATATATATATATATATATATATATATATATATAACACATTTTTGCTAATATTACAATAAATGTATGTATTTATTAACTTTAATACTGTAACACTTGAAAGTTCAAATACATATGTATATATTTCTGTTCTCAATTCCTCGTGTTCAAATGCAAAAGAATGGAATTAACCCTGTAAATATAACAAAGTTTTGAATCTTGCCTTTCTGTTTTAGACAACATGCTGATTATATGAACATATAAATCTGTGAACAACAGGCTATAGACAAATACATATTAGCCTCTGTCTGTGACAGTGCTTTTTTTCACTCTCGCAGCATCTGCAGCGAGAATATTAACAGTTATGGATTGTATTTTGTGAGAGTTTCAGTATATCAGATTCTCCCAGCAAACCAGGATATGATATTTTTGAGTCTAATACGGGAGGAACTAAAGAATGGTGCAGAGACAGCGAGAAGATTAGAGATCGTGGGTGGTGTGTGTGTGTGTGTGTGTGTAGAGGGCAGTTCTTTCCAGAAGCTGTAGTTGAATATCAGTGCTTTGCAGAGACTGTCTCTGACAGAGCTCCACACACACACACACACATAACTGCCCTGAGAGCAGAGATATAAGTTCCTCTTCCAAACTCAAACCTGTCACACTTGCTGTAACACATACAATATATCGGCTGGGCACTTCCTACATCAGGACACACTCACACCTGAAGATGACAGATCGGAGTTCTATTAAAAAACACTCACTCGATAATGTCCTTTACCTGTGTGTCATAACAGACTCGCTCAAGCTCTCATCATTTTCTCATTCTCACATTTCTCTTCTGCTGTAGATGTTGGTGGTCCCGCAGACCCCATCGCTCCCACCATTGTCATCCCGCCGAGGAACACCAGCGTCATCTCCGGCACCTCTGAGGTCACCATGGAGTGTGTGGCCAATGCTAGGTGACCGACCTCTGATTCCTCCACAGTTTGAATGAAAGGAAAATGACTTTAATTATGGTGATTACGAGGCGAGCGGTGAATTGAAATCTGTCACAATTCTGTCTGTTTTTATTCGATTTCTCACCACTTTTCTGCAATTATTTCATGTGACGTACAGACTCCATTGAAGCTTATTCTTATGTTTTTTTGGTGTTTATGAACTACATTTTTACGATTTTTTTTTTTTTTTTTTTTTTTTTTTAAATGCTAAAGTAATATATGAATGTTCTGGAGTTGACAGAATCCATGACATGCTATTAATTACAAAAGACAAAAACTGTATACAGCTTTTAAAATAGTGTTTTACAAAGTGCTTCAAATACACAGATATTTACATAGCAGTTTCACATTTTGATGGATGGAGAAAAACAAAATAAGAGCACATGGAAATAAAAGGAACAAGCAAGCATTTGCATAATTCAATAAATTATGTTTAACAATAATCTTTTTCAACACCATTTTAATTCTCTGTCAGGCCACTAATAAAGCTGAGCATCAGCTGGAAGAAGGACGGTGTTCCGGTGAGGAGTGGACTGAGTGATTTTAACCGTAGACTGACGGTGTTGAGTCCAGTGGTCAGTGATTCTGGCTTCTACGAGTGTGAAGCTGTCCTCCGCAGCAGCAGCGTTCCCTCTGTCAGCGCTGGAAGCGTACCTACATGTGCTCGGTAATACACAATTACACACCAGTTTTTTCTTAGTGTAAATAAATCCACAAGTTCATTCGAAAATCCATGAATGGCATCTTTTGTGCCATATTCTTTCTTTCTGTGGCAGTTTATAAAATGTATTTCCCCCTAAAAGTGCATTGTGTAGATTTTACAAGTTGCCTTTGGAACTGTACTTTTGAGACTATAATTGAAAATCTCCTCTGTTTTGATCAGCTATCCTCACCATGCTTTTGTTCATTATAGCAGGAGATTGCATACTAAAAAAAAGTGCTGATATACAAATGTTCCACTGTAAAAAATAAATAAATAAATCATGTTCAGACTAATATTCTGCTCGTTATAATCAGTGTGCTGAGTCAACCTCTTCAATTCAGCACAAAAATCTATATTCACTGAGCAACAGTGGACATGGTGAAGCTAATGAGCATGTGCAGAAGAAAAGAAGCCAAATAAACAGAAAATACTGTAAAAAGACAATGCAGCAAAGCTTCACTTGGGTGACATTTCAGTCATACATTGTGCCTGTAGCTCTAATAAAAGCACTGAAGTTTTAATGAGTACTTTTTTTAGCAAGAATGCATTTAAAAATACATTAGAAAAATGTGACTAGTCACTATATACAGTGTATGTCCCCTTTAGGGCCATTTTTCTATCTATATCTCTATGGAAATGTTCTGTTATCAGAGTGAAATCAAAAGCCTGAATATGATGTTTTCAAAAATCCAACAGCAGTCCTGTTTATTTGAAAAATGTTCAAGCTTGCTTGCTGTGTTGTCTGTCTGTGGTGTTTTTCTCTCAAGTGCACATGTGGAGGTCACAACCCTCTCTCTCTCTCGCTTCCTCTTTCTTTCCCGCAGAACCGCCTCAGTTTGTGAAGGAACCAGAAAAACACATCACAGCTGAGATGGAAAAAGTAGTGGACATTCCCTGCCAGGCCAGAGGTGAGACACCTTCTGACATCTCATCCTAATGAGGTTTTTCAAGCATCAAGTCATTTTTCTGACAGCAGCATGCTGCACAAACCACCCACAGTTAATCAGAACAGACTCACACACACATTATATATAATATTGTTTTCAATTAGTTTAATATTGAATAAATTATACATTTATACATTAAATGACATAAAATAATATATTATAAACATTAAATATAATAATTTAAGAATTATGCATGCAGTTTGTTTTAAAATATAATAAATATATATTAAATTGATACATACATTTAGAAAGATAAAATTAAAAAATATCTTAAAATTTGTTTAATTTTTATTCAGTTTATGTATTAAGAAATTTAATAATTTATTAATAGTTAATAGCTAAATTAATCAGAATAAAGTATATATATATATATATATATAATGTAATAAATTATAATATATTTATCTTTATACATTTTAAATTATATTTCAGATATTATTATTACATTATTATATTTATTATTTATAATATTTTATTGTTTAATTCATATTATTTATATATCATTATCCCGTATTTTCTTAATTCAACTGGTTTTCTTTACATATATGCCTGTTCGTCTCAGGTGTGCCTCAGCCTGATATCGTGTGGTACAAGGATGCAGTACCCATAAGCCCCGTGAAGACCCCACGCTACAGAGTGCTGGCAGGAGGTAGTCTCCAGGTTAACGGTCTTCTGCCCGATGACACCGGAATGTTCCAGTGCTTCGCCCGCAACCAGGCCGGAGAGGTGCAGACCAACACCTACCTCGCCGTTACGAGTGAGTTCATCCGTCTATCCCTCTCTACACCTTTCCTCTCTGCCTCGCATGCTCTCATACACTAATGCACAAATACATGTGCACATTTATTTCCTCTGCCTCTCTCTCCGTCTGTCTCTTTTTCTCGCAATCAGAAAGGCTTTGAATCCCACACCAACAATGGCTTTCTGTCTTTCTTTCTTCCAGTCTTCGTTCTCTCGTGTGTCGCTGATGTGCTTTTTGTCGGCATGCTAAAGCTGCGATTAATACCCCCGTTGTGAGGAAGAGTTGTGAGGAGGAGAGAGACCGACAGAGAGACAGGGAGAGATAAAGAGGGCTTTTATAGAGGACTGACTGAGCTTATCTTGCCGCTCAGAGACACATAGAGCTCTCTGAAACACTAAACACCAGAGCTAGCCGCTGTTTACCTCTGCTTACTGCTCATGGATATGGACAATACTGAAGTTAGAGGGGTAGTTTATCCAAAATGAAAATCTTGCCATGTCGTTCCAAACCTGTATGACTTGCTTTCTTCTGTGAAACACAAAAGGTGATATTTTGGGGAACTGATTTTGCCCAAACAATGGAAGTCAGTGGGGTCCAAAACAATCAAATATGTGACCCTGGATCACAAAACCAGTCTGAAGAAGCGCGGGTATATTTGTATATTTAAACTTGTACGTTGTATTATCGAGTTTTCTTTTACGCCAAAAATCTTTAGGTTATTAAGTAAAATGAAGATATTTTGCAAATTTCCAACCATAAATATATCAAAATGTATTTGTTTATAAATAATATATATTGCTAAGGACTTAATCTGGACAACTTTTAAGGTGATTTTCTCAATATTTATTTTATTTATTTAATTTTTTTTTTTTTTTGTATTTGCACCCTCAGATTCCAGATTTTCAAACAGATGAATCTCAGCCAAATATTGTCCCAGCCTAACAAACCATACATCAATGGAAAGCATATTTTATTCAAATTTTATACTGTTTTTTTTTGGGGGGGGGGGGGTGGAGGGGGTCCAGGTCCCATATAAGCTTTTGTTCTCCACAGAAGAAAATGTAAGTCATACAGGTTAGGAATGAAATGAGGGTGAATCAGTAATGACACAATTACAATTTTTTTAGGTGAACTATTCCTTAAGTATTTTTACCCGATCTGGAAGTTGCGAGGAACTGTTTATTCGCCCACCTCCAAAATCCCAATTTAACTTACTTGTCTACATTTCCCAGTATATTGTTTTTTTTTTCCTTTTTTTTTTTCTGTTGTTGAACTTTTGTTTCAGACCTGCTTTCATGCTTTTGTTTTCTTTACTTGTTTGGTTTTTCAGCCGGGCTTTGATCCACGGGAATGGAGTTTTGTGTGATTTCCCAGCTCTTGCGAATGCAAGGAGGTGTTTGAACTTGCGTGTGCCGTTGTACGTCTCTGTTTCTCATGTAGTTGCTGTGCTTCTCTCGCAGGCATAGCACCGAACATCACAGCAGGGCCTTCCGACAGCACTGTGATTGACGGCATG
The DNA here is from genome assembly GCF_003368295.1 of Carassius auratus. Classification (NCBI taxonomy): domain Eukaryota; kingdom Metazoa; phylum Chordata; class Actinopteri; order Cypriniformes; family Cyprinidae; genus Carassius; species Carassius auratus. Next base: position 149,296 of record NW_020528504.1, read on the forward strand.
TCAGTTATCCTGCACTGTGAGACCTCAGGAGCACCCCGTCCTGCCATCACCTGGCAGAAAGGTGAAGAACACATCCTTCATTGTCTCCACTCACACATTTGAGAGGAACAACTACAGAATGTCAGCTCCCAGGCTGCACTTCACCTCGGAGCCTCTCTGTTCCTCTGTTCTGAGTCACATTGAAAAATATTTGACATAGGCTACAATTATGCAAATAGAGATAAAAAAAGATATTGTATGTATGTACAATACAGTTTGAGGTCATGCCGGAGCAGAAGGATACTTTAAATGATTAATTCACCCAAAAAGGAAAATTCTGTCATTGTTTACTCACCCGTCTGTTTTTTCCGAATCCACATGTCATTTCCTGTGGAACACAAAAGAATTGTCTTTGTCCCTCTTGTCTACACATTTATAATGAATTGGAATCAAGGCTGCCAAGCTTCGAAAAGTCTATATGACTCCTCACCATTTTTGAAACCATGCTCTGATACCATAAAACAGCTTTTTGTGAGCAGTGGACTCAAATTTAAGTCATTTTATCCATTGAAAAAATCTTCCTAGCTCTTTTGGTATAGAAATATCTGATTAGTAAACAAATAATTCAGTTGAGTCAGAGCTTTTCAATGAATCAGTTGCAGCTCACTGGAAGGGAACATTCAGTTCGGCATAACTCAAAATTGCAGGCAGTTTCTCACACAAAACTAAAGCATGACTTCAGAAGACTTGGAATATAGCACATGAGTCATATTGACCACCTTTATTATAGTTTTATAGTGCCTTTGTGTCCTTTCTGAAGCTTGAATACCTCACTCAATATCCTTCTCACAGTATTGACTGAATTTTTGATTTCCCTTATAAAATAATCCTCTGAAAAAGTGATTTTGTGTTCTTTCATTTTTTTGTTTTGAAACTCTATTGTGAATGGAGATCTTGTAGCCTTAAACTAGATAGTTGAATAAAGATGTCTTTTAAAAATATTAATATAATATACTATATTATAGTATAGTATAATATAATATAGTATAATATAATATAATCAATTTTAATATTATAATATATTTTCATTTATTAAATCATAATATTTAATTACATAAATAATAAAAAATTGCTTAAGTTTTTATTATAGGTTTATAAATATGATTTAATATATATTTTTTCTCTCTTTTTCTTTTAAATAAGCTTTATTTTTTGTTATGCTTGTATACTTGGTTTCTTTTATATTGGTTTATATAAACCAAATTGCATGATATGGATTAAGACCGTAACAAAAATGACACTTATGTATATATGTATGTCTGGGTATGTTCTCCACAGGGGAACGAGTGCTGGCAAGCGGTTCGGTTCAGCTCCCACGGTTCACTCTCCTGGAGTCAGGAAGTTTACTCATAAGCCCCTCCCACTTATCGGACGCCGGCACCTACACCTGCATGGCCAGCAACTCCCGAGGCATAGACGAGGCCTCAGCCGACCTCGTGGTGTGGGGTGAGTGAGCGTGTGTGTGTTTTGAAGTGTATAGATCACAGACTGTCTTTGTACTTTAGGATGTCCATGCTTAAGTGCGTTTGCATGTTCGTGTAATACACCTGTGTATATGCTGATTTGCATTTCCTTTGTTTTATCAAACAGCACGTACACGCATCACTAATCCTCCTCAGGATCAGAGTGTCATCAAAGGAACAAAAGCCACCATGACCTGCGGTGTGACACATGACCCCAGTGTCTCAGTCAGGTGCGCCCACATACATTTGACTGCAAATAATTGTAGTAAACACAAAAGCTTAGCATTTTTTTAAACTACTTTTATGCTAATGCAACCATGTGGGTGGAGAAAAATAACATTATTTAGCTAGATGTTTACATTTTTTGAAAAAAATAAAATGTTTTATGAATGCTTTGTAGGGCATTACTTTGCAGTTGCTAAGGAATTTTAGTGCATTGCTTTGCAGTCCTAAGGTGTCTTTAATATTATTTAGTCCCTAAATACTCTAATTTTAGGTTTAAAAAGCAAAATCAGACTTCCAACTTGATATTTTATTGTATTTACATAGTAGTTAAAGTAATGATTCATCAGCGTTCTAATATGGGTTGCTACTGTGTTGTTGTTTTTTTGGTGATTTTGGTTCTGGGTCATTGCTTGGTCACTACTAGGTGGATTCTAGTTAATGATACACCGATCATGATTTTCATTGGCTGATTCAGATTTTTTTACAAGCTAATTGCCCGATACCGATCCTGAGTTTTTCTCTTTGTTTGAGGAAATTTATAAGTTGCTTATTTGTTCTATAACAACTAAACTATGGCTGCATGATAAATCGCATGCAATTTTTAATGCACATTTAATGTGCACCCCTAAACTAAACTGCAAAATATCTGTAGAGATTTGAAATTAGAGGCAACCATTGCATTTTCATCACTATCCAAACTAAAATGTAACACACATGTAGCACGAGCACTTTTTTAAAATGAGATACTTTTATAATAATTGCATAATTTCACGCTTTAAAGCAAAAACAGAGTTTTGTGAAACTATGCAACAACAGCAATAAAGTGTTTCCTTGGTTGCTGCTGTAAACTAAGCAGCGCTGCACATATAAATATGCTTTTACACAAAACAATTGATTGGCTTATGTTAATTCACGTTAGCATGCTAGGTGGAGCTAACCAACAATGCATTTTTCCTCAAATATGTTTCATGTATATGGATTTAACATCGTCCACTGCTTATTAATATACAGCCAATGATGGCGCTTGGTGTGAATAGCCCAATAAGGATCTATTGTTTTGATTCAAAAGTGTCATGTTTTTGCATTAGTGTGAAAAGACAATAACAGGCATTATACGGAGACAAGAGGAATAGAAAATGCCTGAAGACAGTCAGATCTCTTCAGTTATACATTCATGTAACTCCTCATCCCCACATCAATGGAGCACCGAAGAATGTGTTACAAGGAATATCTCACATCCAACTTGGAATGGAAGTACTTGGAGTTTGAGCACTAGTGATATTGATGCATGCCTTAGCAGTATCATAGTCTGCCATGTTTCACGCCAAATCAAATTCTCATGGATAAAATCGTCTAGCGTTAATGATGCCGCACCAGCGTGAAATCATGAGCCATTACATTATCTCAACATTTACAACCCCCATACAGTTCCCCAGAATCTTTGAATCTGCCTGCAGTCCCAGTGTGCTCAGTTGGAAGTCCACAGCCTCAACCATCTTCCATTACAGCAGTCCGATATCGAGGAGTGATCTGAAGGCAAGATTCAGACTCTCATTAAAAACCTGCAAACTTCCAGGGTTCCTCTCAATGAGAACCTGAACTTCACTAAGTGACGTCTTTTATGGGTGTTTTTTTTTTTTCTTTTCTTCTTTTTTCAGCGATTTAGTCAGTATCCCTCTCTGTCCTCCTTAACCTCCTTCCAAACACCGGTGGAGGCTTTTTACTTATTTTGTAAGGAATGAGGGATGAGAAAGAAGGGCAATTGTGTTAGATGGAAGCAGTAATTGATAGCAGCAGTAAAAGGATTTCCAACAAGCCAGGCCATGATGCAATTAATCACGAGTGTTTGTGAATGCGTATCTGTTTCCAGCGTGTGTGTGAGAGTCTTATCGATTACGCAGAGCTTGGAAACATCTGTTAGAAGCTTCTGATGACCTTGGATGTTCCCTGTACTCTGTACATTGTCTTTGTGATGAATGTAAAATGCGGAACTACATTGTTAAATACACTTCTTCATATACACAGGTGTAATACGATAACTCTGTCTGCCAGACCAGTGACACAAAGCAACTACTACTTTGCAGTCATTGAAATTATAGAATAAATCATCCTATCAAATGTTATCCTTTTGAAAAAAAAAAAAAGTTTCTTTTGGGTGGTTTCATGGGTTTTAGATGGATGCTAGACCAGTTGGACTCCGAAATATGTCCCATTAGAAAGTGCATTGTATTGGATTTGATGTAATCTGTAATTGAATAATTAATAAATGGGTTAAAATGATGGTCACAATAATGGTCTCCAAATGAGCGGATATTTGTAGACTGTTAATATTGTTGGTGTTTGTGTGTGCATTCAGGTTTGTTTGGGAGAAGGAAGGTCAGGTGATCATCCCTCAGTCTCTGCCTCGACTGCGTCTGGATATCAACGGGACGCTGCACATCTCTCAGACTTGGTCAGGTGACATCGGCACATACACCTGCAGAGTGACATCGGTGGGCGGCAATGATTCCCGCAGCGCACACTTACGCGTGAGGTCAGAGATGAAAACCCACTTCCATGATCCTCTGTGCTCTGTTCCCTAGTCCTTCATCTCTTCTGATCATTTCTTTTTGATTTGCTCTCTTCCTGCTCTCTGAATTGTATCTCATTCAGTTTTTCAATATCCCTGTTTATCACCTGCACTCGGCCTCTTTTTCTGTCTCGTTGCCTCCATTTTTTAATTTAATAGAGCAGCAGTTATTGTCTGCTCTCTTTTTTTTTTTCTGTTCATCTTCATTTTTCGGTTCACCCTGTCTCTTTCTTTTTTGTCATGTCTCTTATCGAATGATGCTGTAATCTTATAGTCATTTTATACTCACTCACTCATTTCTACGTTTCAGCACTGTCTAACATTCCCATTCTCTTAAAACTCTTATTTTCTTCATGTCTTATGTAAAGAGAGGAAAAGGAAAAAGTGGTATTCTGTGCTCAATGTGTATGTTGCATTTACAGTTGCTGATGAATGGTTGTGGCTTCTTGTTAAATTCAATAATATTGGTAAAAATAGTTTTAAATGATCCCTTTATGTACTTGTTTCTTTCAGACATTAGATATAATGCTACATGAAGTGCACATTAAATAATCTCAGGTATCGTCTGCCCTGAAAAGACTATCTCACGCTTTTCCACAACATATTGCCCACAGGCAGCTGCCTCATGCCCCTGAGAACCCCAGTGCAGTGTTAAGCACCACAGAAAAGAGAGCTATAAACCTGACGTGGGCCAAACCTTTCGATGGGAACAGCCCTCTCATCCACTACATTCTGGAAGTGTCTGAAAACAGTGAGTAAAGACCCCAAATGTGGATTCTTAAACTTGGGCAAGTTGTGTGACATTGATGTCGATACCTTGTTATGAATTTCAATGATGATGTTCTGAAAGTCATAATAATGTGAAATTAATGTGATATTATTATTATTATTATTATTATTATTATTATTATTATTATTATTATTATTATTATTATTGTTAATATTATTATTATTATTATTATTATTATTATTATTATTATATATATATATATATATATTTTTTTTTTTATTGACAGTGTAAACAGTGTTTAAAATATATGTAAATAATAATAATAATAATAATAATAATAATAATAATAATAATAATTATTATTATTATTATTATTATTATTATTATTATTATTATTATTATTATTATTATTATTATTATTATTAATGTTGTTGTTGTTGTTGTTATAATAATATTATTATAATAATTATCACAATAATTTGTTTAGGATAACAACAACAACAGGAATAATACATGTGCTTATCATCATCATCATCATCATCATAATCATCATCATTATCATTATTATTATTATTATTATTATTATAGTTATTATTTATTTTATTTTTTATTTTTTTGCATTGGTTCATAGAACCATGGAACATGAGAGGTTCTTCAGTGACTTCATAGGACCTTAAGAAGATTGTCCTATGCAAAACCTCTTTTTTATTGTTGGTTTAGTTCTTCACCTAGCTTTTTATGTATTCTTCATTATCTGCTCTACACAGATGCTCCTTGGACAATCCTGTTGGCCAACATCGAGCCGGAGTCGACTGCTGTAACGGTCAATGGGCTCATCCCGGCGCGCTCATACCAGTTCCGCCTGTGTGCCGTCAACGATGTTGGCAAGGGCCAGTTCAGCAAGGAGACTGACCGGTGAGCGGATCGCAGGGTCCTAAAGCCTGCAGAGTACCACTGCTTTGCCCTGTCTGATCATAAAGATAACTCTATCACTCTGTCACAGCATGTGAAAATTGCCTGTACTCTCGTGGGACAGTTTCTATAGGAGGATTTATCTGTCTGAACGCTGTGTGTGTATATGGCTGTATTTTTCTTGGGTGTGTTTATGTGTGTCAATGTATCTTCCAAGGATCAGTGTTATCAAAGCCCTTGGCGTGTAAAGAAATCTTTTCCACACTTAAATTAGACATTCAGCAAATTCCATCCGAATGGCCACAAATCCCTCTAGTTCTCCTGAGGTTTGAGACAAACCTCTTCTAGCTGAGATAATCCAAACTCAGAATATACAGAAGAGAACTGGCCTATATAAGAGATAGAGATCATTTATGACTATATTAGACATTATATATCAGAGATGAACCATTTGCATTTGAATGAAAAGGAGAAACTGACTAGAATGAAAGAAGTCCCACCTTCCAAGTAAAAGAGCCAATGGCTGGTCAGCAGTCTCATTGTTTGGTGTTTGTGATTGTTCCAGACTGGACCAATCTGAAAAAAAAAAAAAAAAAAAATTTGAATGTTATTTTAACATAAAAACTAAGTTTACAATACAGTAATGTCCGTATTGCTAATTTGAAATTGCATTTTCTTTCATGAATTGCATTCATCTGAAGCTCCTGGTCTTAATTTATATTTGACAACATTTTGGAATGTTATATTAGCATTTTTATAATGTTAAATATTATCTTGTGTTAATCTTAAAATATTATCTTTTGTTTAGTGATCAACCGATTGAAAGCAATATAGCAATATGGGCCAATATTTGGCATTTACAAAGAATGTAAATGGTATAAAAATATACCATTACCTGGTCTTTGAGGAATTTTTATTTTTACCAGTATATAATGATTAAGATTATAACTTGAATTTAAAATTATTTGTTTATTAGTGAAAAATACTATAATAGGATTACAGAATTTAGAAGTTTTATTATTATTATTATTATTATTATTATTATTATTATTATTATTATTATTATTATTATTATTATTATTATTAATACATTTTTTGATTGAGTCGTAAAAAAAATTTCGGACCCACTATATATTAAATGGCCTTAACTACTATGTACTTACATTTTAATTAATAATTTAGTACGACATACTTATTGTGTACATACATGTTTTTACATTGTACTTATGTATATAAAAAAACTACATGTAATTACATCTGTATTCAATTTATGTAATTACATTTATAATTACACTGTTGACCCATACTTTACACCTTAAACTTACCCATACCTCCAAGCCTCTCCCTAACCTTACCCCTATCCCACCTCAATAGCAGAAAAAGTATTTTACAATACAATATGAACACAATATGTACATTGTACTTATTTATTTATGTAAATACATAGTAGTTAAGGCCACCTAATATAAAGTGGGACCAAATTTTCTTTCTAATTTATTTAATATTTTGTCCAATAAATATACATTTCTTTGCCTTCTAAATGTCCTTTATCTTTAAATTAAATAGTGTTATTTATATCGGCTTTATATTGACCATCAAAAAATCCATATTGGTTGATCCCTGCTCGTGTTTATCTTCTTTCCTCCAGGGTGTCTCTTCCAGAGGAGCCGCCCAGCGCTCCGCCTCAGAACGTCATCGCCAGCGGCCGCACAAACCAGTCCATCATGATTCAGTGGCAGCCACCACCAGAAAGCCACCAAAACGGCATCCTGAGAGGATACATCATCCGGTGAGACGTTTACGCATGTCTGGGCTCTTTACATTATCTTAAACCCTTTTCGGTTTTTGCACTTGTTTCACTCTTATTTTTTTTGTAATGTGTTTTTTCCAAAGCCATGCCAATGAGACTCTTTTCCAGCCGGTCTAGATTCTCTTTCCCCACAGCTGGTTTGTGGGTGAATTCGATTGTATTGTATTATTTCAAGGCTACTTCAGGATTTGAGCACTTCAGGGCTTTTTCCTTGCTGTCAGTAATGACAGTGAAATGGACTTTTTGTTCATTTATTTATATATTTTTCCTGTTCATCACTGAAGAAAGCTGAAGGCCGTTTTTGGTATTGCAAACATAAGTAATGGTACCTGACCTTGGTCGCCCCATGTGGTCCTCAGCACAGTTCAGGAAAAACACACAGAATGCTATGAAATTTCTGGAGTAGTTCTCTGTCGCTCTCTGTTGCTTACAGATGGTACTGCTGGACATAAACCCGTCAGATCTGATTATGAAGAGTAGATGACAAGGTGTATTTTAGAGATGTTTATCAGACTGTAATCTGGAGGAAATTCTCTGCCCTGTCAAAGCTCTCTATATGTTAAGATCAGAAATCTCTGCACCTGTCCTCGACAGTAACAATATGACCATCTGCTAATCTCAGGTATCGTCTGACCGGTCTGCCTGTGGATATCCAGTATAAAAATATCTCTAACCCTGATCTCACCAACCTGCTGCTGGAGGATCTCATCATCTGGACGAATTATGAAATTGAGGTGGCAGCATATAACGGAGCTGGACTGGGTGTTTACTCCCATAAAGTCACAGAGTGGACACTCCAAGGAGGTGAGGGGTTAGATCCCATTCAGAAGTTTGGGATCAGTAAAATCGATTGATTTGAATACCTTTATTCTTAAAATGTTTGAAATTACAGAAAAGTCATTCAGTGAATTTAAAATTTACATTTATCAAACAATCCTGAAAAAAGTATATATCACAGTTTGCAGGAAAAAAAAAAAGAAAAGAAACAGCAAAACTATTTTTAACATTCATAATAATAATAAGTACCAGATCATATTAACATATTAGAATTAAAATGGCTGGCAAAAAAAAAAACCCTGAAAAAAATAAAATACATAAAAAAAAATATATATATATATATATATATATATATATATATATATATATATATATATATTGTCTTCTATTTTAATTAGTGCTGTCAATCGATTAAAAAAAAAAAACTAATTAATCGCACAATTTTTTAAAATTAATCGCGATTAATCGCGATTAATCGCAATTAAAAGACTGAAACTTTTTGGATATGTAAATGTAAAATGTAAATAATTAATGTAAACTCAAGACAAAGAAACTATTTAAATTCAAAATATGATTGTTTATTGGAATTTTTGTTTAACTTGTAACACAGATTTTCTCATGTAAACAACATACCTGCAATAAACCATCAATATCCTCCAAATTAACTGTTGGCTTGAAAGCCATATTTATTACAGAAATAAAAACACAAGCATGTAAGTACCATTTGAATTTCAAAACAATCAATGCCAATAAAAAACAAAAATGATTTCCATGTTGAATTCTAAGTGGACTGCAAAAAAATTCCAAAGTATAGTCATTGCCAGTGCTTTAAGTGGGCCGGTATGCACTGGTACTCAGTACCGCCACTTCCAAATATAGCTCTTGAGCGTACCGCCACCTCTTTGTGCGCCCAGAACGTGCTTGTAGCGTACCGGTACGCTCATTTGGACATCTGTTTTAATAGAGGTTTTAATCTTTTACCTGCACTGCCGATTTTCAGAGCGCCCTTCACAATGCAAGCTTCCTAATTCATCCCACCCAGAGCAGAAACTACATTACCCATTCACCCTTAAGTTATACAAGTGAATAGCGCATGTGTTGCTTTTCCCACTGTTAACTCAACTCAACGTGGCCGGAGAAGGTGTGTGAAACTCGTTGTGAGTTATACTAAAGCAAAATCTTGAGTATTTATTGTCTGATAAACATTAAAAACTGTCTGCGGAGGTTGAGTCGTCCTGCAGCCCCCGCTGGCTGTTCATTGGCTGCAGCATCTTTTTTCTAAGTTCTAAAAAAAATACCGTAGACGGCAAGGCACAAATTTAGATATTCATTTATCTAATTAATCTATAGCCTATGCACAAAGACAATATGATCTTTTTGTCCCCTTTTTGTTTTAAAGCTTGATGAAGAGAGAGAGCGCAAGTTGCTGCAGCTGAGGAGGACAGTGATGCGCGCGTACAGGAGTGATTGACAGTTCGCGGCACTGTGTACAAAAAATACTCCGCTACACAATTATTTCGTTATTTTCGTTTAAGCTTATTAACGTTAGCATTACAGAAAGGTCTGATTTACGCACTGTTACAACAGTCATGTTTTTTTTAAACAATGACATTTGAGTTCATGATTTTAATGTTGCTGTTTCTTGTGGCAGACTAAATGAAGAGTAATGTTTCTTGTGGCAGACTGAAGAGTAATCCGGCAGAGTTTTATACTGAAACTTTCCGTCTAAAAGTCCTTCCTTGGTCTTATCCATATTTCTTTGCACGTTGAACACACATAGGCCACAACTGGAAATAAAAAAAAATGCAACCGCGTTAATTGCGTTATTTTTTTTTAACGCGTTAAATATTTCAAATTAATCGAATGCGTTAACGCGCTAATTTTGACAGCACTAATTTTAATATATATATATATATATATATATATATATATATATATTAAAATAGAAGACAATATTTTTTAATTATACGGAAGTTTTACAATATTATTGTTTTAATATATTGTTGATTAAATATATGTAGTCTAGCTGAACACAAGATACTTTGACGAACACCAAACAAATCTTACAGACCTAACGTATGTTTGATTTTTGATCATTTATTTGTGTATTTACTGCTTTTTTTATGATTTATGAAAATGGGATAATACAAATATTTACTAATAATTGTTAATAAATTACATAATTTTAAACGTATGTCACGAATAGATCATTTCTGGAAAGTCTTCTCTCAACTCCTTTCCATGAAATGTTGGTTTCAAAAAGTACAAAAAAGTACTTTATGCAATTTGTGCACTAAATTCTAAGTTTTGTGTTGCAGACCAAAATTTGAATTGTTATTTACTGAAAATTAAAGTTTGAGGTCACTGTGACCTTTCGTTGAGTAAAGAGCCATTTAAAAATACTTAAAAATTGTTTTCCATGGAAAATTACAATCTACGTGTTTTAGTATATTATGAGGCATAGTTGAGTAATTATTCCTTTAAAATACCACTGCTTAGTTATAAATCTATCATTTGCAAAGTCAGAGCTAATGAATCTTCTCCGTCAATTTTCTGTGGTGTAGCAGCCGAAATGGGTTACCAAAAAAAGAAGTCTCATTTGTTTCCGTCTCTGTCTTCCATTTTCCATTTTTCCCTGTCAACCAGTTCCCACCATCGCTCCAGGCAATGTGAAAGCAGAGCCTGTCAACTCCACCACAATCCGCTTCACCTGGACAGCCCCGAACCCGCAGTTCATCAACGGCATCAACCAGGGCTACAAGGTAAACGCTGAAGGAATGAGAATACATCTGCGCTCAGACCTGAGCCGCTGAAAATGCATTAAACGCTGCTTGTATTTTTAGGCGTTTTGAGTTTGATGATGAGATTTCATGCTAGGGTAGCCAGAGGTCTCTTTCAGCTCCTTTACTCTCATTCCTTTGTATTTGTTTTTGCTGAGAGATCCGGAATCGATCCTCCTGTCACTCTGCTTCTTTATAGCCAGACTGTCTGTGGAAAAAAAATGTTTAGAACAATTACAAAATGGAGACAGTCAGCCGGACACATTAGTCTTAATAGCTTATTAGCCAGGTTTAGGATCGGTCCCAGACAACAACAGCTGGGATTGGAAAGAATATTTGTCGGAAGGCTTGTCTTTTCTCAGTGGACTCGTTGGAGAATAAGCTTATAACTCTCATTCCCTCTTTAGTGCCCTCAGAGGAGAGTTTCAAGTGTCTATAAACTCTGAAATGCCAAATAATCCACAATAGTATTGAGAAAAGGGAGGAAATCTGAGACCGTTCAGCCATTCTCAGTGGAGAATAAATCTAGCGCTCTGATAGTGTTATTTGAACACCATTATTCAAATTAGGGAATGTGTGTCAGTGCTGTTCAATTTTTACACCATTTCTATTTTATGCATGTTATGGTGTCATATTTAGTCTGTTCTCTTTCTTTTCTTTCTTTCTTTCTTTCTTTCTTTCTTTCTTTCTTTCTTTCTTTCTTTCTTTCTTTCTTTCTTTCTTTCTTTCCTTGTTCATGTGTGTGTGTGTGTGTGTGTGTGTGTATATATATATATATATATATGCACAGTATATGTGTATGTGTGTATTATTATTTTACTTGACCCAGACATCAGAATAAGCTTACAAATGCTATTAAAACATGTTTTGACTAAGATAAATCGCTCTTCTCCATTCTGGAGGATGCAGATTTGATATATATATATATATATATATATATATATATATTATTTCACTGTTATGACCCAGAAAATAATAATCAACTTAAAATACTTGATTTAAAACATTATTATTGGTCCTTTCCATTTTGATCCATGCTGGAATGAATGCCAGATAATGTTCAAAACAATAAGGAAACAATATAACAAGAAAGTCCACGTAAATAAATATCCCAAACTGGATACTTTATTAATCTCTTGCTCTTTTAAGCTGTTAGCATGGGAGCCAGGAAAGGAAGACGAGACGACAATAGTGACGGTTCGGCCGAACTTCCAGGACAGCGTGCATGTGGGCCACATCACCGGTTTAAAGAAGTTTTCTGAGTACTTCACCTCTGTGCTCTGCTTCACCACACCAGGAGACGGTCCTCGCAGTCCTCCACGACGACTGCGCACTCATGAAGACAGTGAGTTCCTGTTCCAACACACACATGTTACATGATTATTGTTGATGTTCAGTGCTTTCAATTTCAAGAACCAGTGGAGGCAGCATGACCTCTGACCCTGGTTTTAATGGAAACCACCCTCACATCTCCAGGTATTCTGTACCTGTGAAGGTCTCACAGTCTGACCTCTGGCCTGTATTTTCAGCTCCTGGTGCTGTGGGTCACCTGAGCTTCACTGAGATTCTAGACACTTCTCTCAAAGTCAGCTGGAGAGAGCCCAATGAGAAGAACGGCATTCTGACTGGTGAGTTATCAACAAAGATATCTGTTACGGAAATTATACAGGTTCCATTGATGCCTTGTGAAAAATCATATTATTGATATATAAATTATTATTATATATATATATATATATATATATATATATATATATATATATATATATATATATATATATATATATATATATATATTTTTTTTTTTTACTATTAAAATAATTTAACATCATATATCAATCTTATACAGTATATAATATTAAATGTATAATGTATTTGTATCATTAATGTATAATGTATTTGCTTGTTTTTTTTTTATTAAATCATAAATGTATTAATATGTCTAATAACTTCAAATATTTTATTTAAATGGAATTGTAATTTTATACTATATATATATCACATTTTGCAATAAACAGTATGTATAATTAAAAATAATTATTCCCAAAATATTTTAAAAAGTTTACTCCATAATTTCTAGTCTAGAATCCTAGTTTAATACTCTATGAAATTGATAAAGTATATTATATTATATTATATTATATTATATTATATTATATTATATTATATTATATTTCATATTTGTTTCCTAGGGTATCGTATATCATGGGAGGAGTATAACCGTACTAACACACGGGTCACACACTACCTGCCTAATGTGACTCTGGAATACAGAGTCACTGGACTGACCGCTCTCACCACTTACACTATTGAGGTGGCTGGAATGACCTCCAAGGGTCAGGGTCAGCTTTCGTCTTCAACCATCTCTTCAGGAGTACCGCCAGGTAAAGCACACACATGCACAAACCAGTCAAAACAGTAACGGCAAACCTAACATTAAAATCGGACCGGAAAGGCTAAGCATGGTCTAATGGGGGAAGAGAAAACAACATATTCTTTCCACGAGTTCCCCTGAACCAACTTTAGACCACCACTGGTTTTAGAGCTCCCATTAAAGGACTACAGAGGGTTATAAAGTTAAAGATCCGAGCCCTCGTTATTGCACCGATGCAGCACCAACACATGCAGCCCAGAGCCGCAGAATAACTGACAGGAGGAGTCATGATTACGACTCCCACGACAGAGATCGTTTCTCATTTATTGCTTCATTAGACGCTCTGTGGCTTCGACTCGAGCCATGTAAGAGTCGCACACATTCAAAAGGAGATGTAGACGTATAAAGATGTATGAATCCTGTACGGTCATATTATCGCATCATGTTACCCTTATTACCCAAAGTTATGCAGAGCCTGCTGCTTTCCTGACATACCCACAGTGTTTTATTGGAGGCATATTTCATCTTCTGATAATAAGCTGGGGAACAGCTGTGAGTGTGGAATGATTTGTACCAAAGTTCTCGTTCACGTCTGCCTTTCACACAGACATTAAACTGTGGGAAAACTGTTTTTAAAGTATATTTAGAGCTGCTTGCTATGGTTGTAGTTTAACAGCAACCATAGCAGATGCCACATTCCACAGCCATCTTGAAACGGTCAGTTTGTCGTCACTGACAGTAAAAATCAATAAGTTTTCCAAGATTCCACAATACTGTGTAGCCTCTGGTCGTAAAAAAATAATAATTAAAAAATGACAAATTAAAATTCCTGAAGTAATGAGACTTTGACAGGTAAGGACGGTCTTTCGTTCATTGTTTATTTATTTCTCTGTATACAAATCCTCATTTTACCAAAAGGGGGAGCCATAACACAGCCAAACATTTTCACAGTATGACTTTGCTTTAATGTTTGGATCCTGAAAGGTCTGTTCTGCTCTGGATATATTGCTATATTATATTCAGTACTAAATAAAAAATAAATAAATAAATAATGTTTTAAAAACTAAAACCAACTTTTCTCTCTCCCAACACAGAGCTTCCCGGGCCTCCCTCAAACTTGGCCATCTCAAACATTGGCCCTCGATCGGTAAACTTGCAGTTTAAGCCAGGATATGACGGCAAGACCTCAATTTCTCGTTGGCAGGTGGAGGCCCAGGTGAACCACTTGTTGTTCACGAGGGTGAAGTTTTAACATTGTTTATCTGATCTTTGAATGAACCTCTTTTTTGCATGGATCTCTCTCAGGTGGGTGTCATTGGAGAGAATGAGGAATGGGTGACGGTCCATCAGCTGGCCAACGAGCCTGATGCTCGCTCTCTGGAAGTCTCCGGCCTCAACCCCTACACCTTTTATAGGTGACGCATACATTTATTAATTTTTTACTTACATAAATATATTATCAAATAAGGCCTCAAGGAGGTGTGAAAAAGAGTTAATTCATTTCTGACAGGTCTCCTCAAAATCAAATCATACAGAGAAATCATATTTGAGAACTTTTTATTCATAGTTATAAATAGTAATCAGTCTTGATTGACCACTTGTGATATTTTAGTATAATTTATTTACGGTTATAGTATATATTCATATATTTACATTAGATTATTTAATATTTTCAGGCTTTATTTTAAATTTAGTACAATTAATAATTATTGTGTGTGTGTGTGTGTGTGTGTGTATCCTTTTAAATTGACTTAAGTTTTATTAATTTTGTCATGGGCTTTTATAATTGTTATGCACTTTTCAGTATTCCTCTAGAGCTTTAATTTATTTTTAATTCAGTTTTAGTGATTTTAGTACTCATTTATTTCACTAATGAATAAATACATACAGTATATCAGCATTAATGAGTAGTTGGTACTTTATTTACTTTGCTGGTACTTATTTATTTCAGTTATTTTGCAAGGCAACATTTTTAGTTTTCAATTACTTTTTTCATCAAATATTTATATTTAATTTTCTTATATTATATATATATATAATATTTTATTACATATTTTTTTGGCTTTATGCCCATTATTGAAAAAAATATTTGTAATAGTTTTACATTTAGTTTTAGTTAACAATAACAATGTTAATGTAAATCAGGCCATTGCAATAAGTCTATAATGGGATTTGCAGGTTCCGTATGCGTCAGGTGAACATAGTGGGCACCAGTCCACCCAGCCAGCCTTCCAGAAAGATCCAGACCCTGCAGGCTCCTCCTGATATGGCTCCTGCAAATGTGACCCTTCGAACGGCCAGCGAAACCAGCCTCTGGCTCAGATGGGTGGTATGTTCTACAATCGAAACCGTACACACACTCAGTGTATGTCATTGAGACTGTGACACAAACTCAGTCTTTCTCTTTTTTTGCCTGTTGATCAGCCTCTTCCTGAATGGGAGTACAACGGGAACCCAGAATCGGTGGGTTACCGTGTGCAGTACAGCAGGATCGGAGCTCAGTCCAGAGCCCTGCTGCATGTCATTGCAGATCGCCTGGAGAGAGAGTTCACCATCGAGGACCTGGAGGAGTGGATGGAGTATGAGGTCAGAGTTCAGGCCATCAACGGCATTGGAGCAGGTCCCTGGAGTCAACCTGTACGGGGAAGAACCAGAGAGTCCGGTAAGGACAAACCAGTAATCTTGGATTTTTTTTTTTTTATAGTTTATAATTTATTTATTTTATATTCTACATATTTTACATTTAAATATTTACAAATTATTATGTTTACTCTATTTTAATAAGGGCATGAAAATAATAATAATAATAATAATAATAATAATTATTATTATTATTATTATTATTATTATAAGAGTTTTATATATATATATATATATTAGTATTAGTATTATTAGTCTTATTATTGAACATTATAGGCATGTTTGGTATCATAATGTAAGTAACAATAAAGATAAAGTAATTAATTGAAATAAAACACTTAGTTCAGACATTAAAAATATGTGCAAGCTGATATGCTAAAATAATTCAAACTAGAACTGAAAAGAAAATCTATCTTAATAATACAAAAATAATATAAAATTATAAAAGCACATAACAAATTACTACAACTGAAATATTAAATCAAAACTAATATGTCTGTGTGTATAATTCAATAATAATAAATTATGTAATAGCATATAAATCATTCTAAAGCAACACAAATATATCTCTTATCTTATAGTTTCAAGGAACTGTCCATTTTGGAAAAACTTTCCATTGATCACATGTTGAGGTTAAGGCCTGTCTAAAGTCATTCGTCATACATAGTACGTGGGCACATGATTTCCTGTTTAAACAGGCTATAATGTGCACAGATCTGCACACACATGCAAGCCTTTTCATGTATCCTGCGCCATGAGAGAGAAGCAAACACACTTCCTCTGGATCACCTGTTTTTCTCTTTCTGCTCAGCTATTTCTCCATGGTTACCAGAATTCAGGGAAATGGGTTTGGGATTAATAAGTGGGTGTTGAGGAAATTGGTAACGCATGGGGCTGTACACACAACTCCCCCTTTTTTTTCTTTAACCAATCAGATTCCCACAATCATGCACTCTGTGTCCAGGGATTTGTGCCGGAGAGTGATTCTCTGTGTTACTCCCCCAATAACGGTCAAACTCTGCTTTTGTGATACTGTATGTGTTCGGCTATCAGCACACTCCTAATCCTCCCCCAGCACACAAACACACACACACACACACACACACATAGATATAAGGCACATATTTCAACCCCATTAAGGACTTGGAATGCATAGATGTACAGGTGCATCTAAAAAATAAAAAAAGAATGAATGTCTTGGAAAAGCTCTTTATTTTTTGTAATTTAATTTTAAAAAGCAAACCAGATTGAAGCCCAGGTTGCTTTGATAGCGGCCTTCAGCTCCTCTGTACTGTCTGTCAGATGTTCCTTATCTTCCTCTTGACAATGTCTCATAGATTCTCTGTGAGGTTCAGGTCAGGTGAGTTGGCTGGCCAAACAAGCACAGTATATCATAGTCAGCAAACCACTTGGAAGTTGTAATGAACCTTTTCAATGACATAATTTATTTTTAGATGCACTTATCTACTGAAAGATTAATTTAGCCATACATGCCTTTAGCTAACACATTCATCTGTCTGCCTTTGTTTTAATGCAGTCCCCTCTTGTGGCCCCACAAATGTTTCTGCATTTGCCACTACCTCCAGCAGCATTCTGGTCCGCTGGTTTGAAGTTCCCGACCCTGACCGGAATGGGCTCATCTTGGGCTATAAGGTCTGTAAGCACTTTCAAGTGAAAAAAAAAAACAAAAAACATTCATTAAACCTAAGCTGCAAAAATGACAAATGAAATGAATACTTGACTGCAAAAAAACATGAGCAAAGCTTCTTCTCTCTTTTGTTTTCATGCAATTGAAAGTGGAAGTGTCGCACATTTAAAAGAAACAGCTTATTTCCCTTACACGAAATCATTTTAATATGTCTCTTTTTTTTATTTTCAGGTGGTGTATAAGGAGAAGGATTCCGACTCTCCTCTTAAGTTCTGGACAGTGGAAGGAAACGCCAGTCACAGTGTTCAGCTGACAGGACTGGGAAAGTATGTTCTGTACGAAATCCAGGTGCTCGCCTTCACCCGCATTGGAGATGGACGACCCAGCACTCCTTCAATCCTGGAGCGAACCCTTGATGATGGTGGGAATTACAATACACACACACACACACACACAAAAAAAAGACTGTTGCCTTATTATTAAATAATCAGATGTCTTTACAAGTTTATGATGTTCTTATTTTCAGTGCCTGGGCCGCCAGTCGTCATTCTTTTTCCTGAAGTCCGGACCACGTCGGTCAGACTCATCTGGCAGCCACCTTCCCAGCCCAACGGCATCATACTGGGTATAAGAGTTTGTCTGCATGCATTTCTTTCTTCTGGTGTTTATACTTACATGCTTGTCTTCTGAATGACCTCTTTTTACCATCAAGAGATGAAACATCCCTGAACACTTTCAACAGTGACTGTTAACAGCTCATACACATGCAAATATACATAAACATGTAAAAACAAGCACAGAGTATCACATTAAAATAATCTGTCCCATTTTTGAGCCATATTTAAACTACCTTTCAAATTTTGGAGTCGGTATGATTTTCTATTACTGTATGTTTACCAATGCTGCATTCATTTGAAAAAAATTTTTACACTTAAAACAGTTAATTGTGAAATATTATTACAAATTAAAACAGATGTCTTCTATTTTAATTCATTTTAAAATTGTGTTAATTATACAATTATTTTCTTGAAAAGTGATGTGCTGCTTAATATTTTTGTTAAAACTGTAATATGTTTAATTTCTAAAATTTCAAAGAACAGCATTTTTTGAAATAGTAATATTTTGTAACATTATAAATGTTATTTGTCACTTTTAATCAATTTAATGCATCATAGCTGAATAAAAGTTTTATTTTTCCTTAAAAAAAAAATCTTACTGACTCCAAGCAATATACTCTTACTCTTAAGAGGCCCCATTGTTAATGAAATCACTCTTTTTTTTGCTTTAGCTCATTAGCTTGCATTTCCTCTCATCAAGAAACAAGGCAAACGTGTTACATTTCCTCAATTGCATGCAAGGAATAGCATAGTTTGTTCAGTCCTGACCTCTGTGATGTCATCGGTTCCCTCTACAGCCTATCAGATCACATACCGCCTGAACTCCACCAATAGCAACACAGCCACATTTGACGTCTTGAACTCCAGTGCAAGGCAGTATACCGTCACCGGACTGAGGCCGGAATCCGTGTACGTGTTTCGTATCAGAGCGCAGACACGCAAGGGTTGGGGAGAGGCAGCGGAGGCTTTGGTGGTCACCACCGAAAAGAGAGGTAATGCATAGTGTCATCACACATCAGCAAGATGACCTCAAACTGAGCAGTGTGTCTGATATTAAGAAAAAAAATTTATTATAAATGGTTCAAATTAAACAGAAAACGTCCATATGCATATTATCGTACTGTCTTAGGTTCATGTAATCAGATTTAAAGTGTTTGTGTGTCCATGTCTCTGAACGGAGACGTCTACGGTCCGCTGAGGTCAAGTCCTAAACAAATCTATCCATTTTACCCAGACCCGCTTTGGTGTGGTTTGAGACGCTTGGCAAAAGTTTCACTGCACTGACTTCCACTCGAGCAAAGGCACATTCTTCTTACAAAGCATTATAATCAGAACTTCGGATTATTTTTGCAGTTCACTGATCCAACGTAGAGATCAGAGGTTTTGACTCGTAAAGTGTTCTTATGTAATGTAATATTAGAGTCATAAATTCTCTGTAGTCTAATGTATATTTTAAAATGTTAACCATGTTCTGCAGGGTTATGAGTGTGCAGTGAAGCAGTGATAATATTGTATGACTGCACACAGGGAAAAAAAAAGATTAGGGATGATAATTTAGATAGAAGTTAAAGTTGTTACATAACTAAGTTGCTATTTGAAAAAGTAACTAAAAGCTAACCAAAAGTAGCTCAACTAAATTAGCTTCAATATATTAAAACTAAATAGAAGCTATTTAATTTGCCATTTGCTATTACTAGTATCAGGGTACGGGGACAAACACAAACATCTGAATACAGCTTTGAGATGATATCAGATTCAATGCAGTTTATAAAACAAGATAAGTCCTAATAGTATAGAGTTAAAAAGGTTTAAACATTGTGCCTTCTGTGAATCGTTTATATCAACTGTTCAAATAAATGATCGACGCTACACAAATGGGTCACAAAAATGATAGGAATGTGTTTGATTATTGGCTTTAAGATTTTAAGTGTGCTTATGCTTGACCTTTGACCCCCAGCTCGACCACAACCCACCAGCCGTCCCGCAGTCCCACAGGAAAACGTCCTGGCACGCAGCGTGCTGTTGTCGTGGGAACCTGGCAGTGATGGTTTATCTCCGGTCCGGTATTACACGGTTCAAGTCAGAGAGCTGCCTGAGAAGAACTGGACCGTTCATTCTGCGTCTGTTAGCCACGAGTCCAGCTCCTACATTGTCGACAGGTACAAAAGACATCTGCTGGGAAGTTTTAGTGTGGTTTGATTCAAAAGTCCTTCATGCATAAAGTCACAGTTCTTCACAGCACAGATTTGACATTAGCAAGTGACGTTACTTTGTTAGTCACTGTAACTTTATACTGGCTTCACGCAAAGCATATTCTGAGCAGAGGCCTGTGTTTTGACTTGTGTGTGTGATTTTTATTTCAGACTGAAGCCTTTCACGTCCTATCAGTTCAGAGTGAAGGCCACTAATGATATTGGAGACAGTGACTACAGTGAAGAGAGTGAAGCCATTACAACACTACAGGACGGTTAGAACATTTAACCCTTCCTTCTTCTTTCCGCTTCTCTTTGTCAGTGTTTTATGCTGTTTGCAACATACACTTAGCAGTGCATTTGGTTCCTCTGGCACACTGTAATAAATTTGTGTTTTATTTACCCCGTTTTCCGGACTATAAGTCGCACTTTTTTTCATAGTTTGGCTGGTCCTGCGACTTATAGTCAGGTCCGACTTATTTATCAAAATTAATTTGACATGAACCGAGAGAAATGAACTAAGAGACATGAACCAAGAGAAAACATTACCATCTACAGCCGCGAGAGGGCGCTCTGTGTTACTCAGTGCTCCTGTAGTCTACACTGAAGACATGACAGACGGCTGGAGACGGTAATGTTTTCTCTTGGTGCTTGGTTCTAAATAAATGTGGCTACTTATATATGTTTTTTTCCTCATCGTGACGTATTTTTGGACTTATGCGACTTATACTCAGGTGCGACTTATAGTCCGAAAAATGCGGTAATTTGAGGCTAAAAAGTCTTGTTTGTGGGGTAAGACACCCCTATCTTTCCAAAATATAGATATAAATAGTTCAGTATAATGTAAGTGGATTATTTCACCTAATATTTGTGTGTATCAGTAAGGTTTTTTTTTCTTTGTATTTTGAGAGAGAGAGAGAAATAATTTTTATTAAAATGCATTAAACAGAAAATGAACCAAATCAAAGCATATTAGTATGATTTCTGAAGGGTCATGTGATGCTGAAGACTGGAGTAAGGATGCTACAAATTCAGCTTTGCCATCGCAGCAGTAAAATACGTTGTAAAATAAAGGATTTTTAATTTTTGTATTGTAATATTTCACAATATTACTGTTTTTACTGTATTTGTTGATCAAATTAATGCAGCCTTGATGAGCATAAGAGACTTGTATTTTCCTGTATGGACAGTGTTGCAGCTCACTGGGTTTTGGAACAGAGCCATTAAGCACATATTATTCCCTACATGGTCCTGCCTTCTGCGTGTCTCTGAATATGTACAGCCGAATCATTCTGTCCATTATGTGGCACACAGATGCTCTTCAGTTTGTATTATGAGAACTTGGCTTTACAGTCATTCAAGCAGCCAAGCACTTATTGTGAGTCCAGGTGATGCTATTGTGTGAGGCAGTAGAATAAGTGAGGTAATATAGTATCTCTGGTTGCTGTGAAGCAACTTCAGTGAAGTGAGACGGGCCGTGCATAATGCCCAACACAATAAATCAGGCTTAAAGACAGGCTTGGCATGTTTAGCAATGCAGTGTTTATGTAGCGTAAGACATTGTAGCTGATGCAGCAAATCATTCACATGGATGTCAGGTACACAATTGTCTTTCAGACCCTCTGAATTTAAGTGTATCGCTCTCTCTCTCCAGCTCCTGACGAATCT
Organism: Carassius auratus; assembly: GCF_003368295.1. Lineage (NCBI taxonomy): Eukaryota > Metazoa > Chordata > Actinopteri > Cypriniformes > Cyprinidae > Carassius > Carassius auratus. The sequence goes on from NW_020528504.1 coordinate 171,740, forward strand.
CCCACAATCCTGACTGTCACGCCACACACCACGACCTCCGTGCTGATTTGCTGGCAGGTAGGTGGGCGGGACATTTCCCTCACAGCCACACCAGCCGTGCTTTTCCATCAGCGGTTTGTAATAACAGAGCAGGAGGGCAGAGTATGTATCTTAAACACATATTATCAAAGTCACCCCGAAATTACAGTTTCAAAGAGGGCTGGTTTGAAAAGCCGTAGGTTTCTGGTTCACAAAAAGGTGAGTGGACTGGTTTCTAGCCCAGATCTAGTTCATGCACGCTTTATCAGGGGGATTTTTTCTGATTTGCTCATTAAAACTGAGATCAGAATTAACAAAAGTCTGGTTTATTCTTGCATTTATCCAGAGTACAGATGTCTACCCTCTGGCGATTAGCAGCATACTTGTTTACACAACCTTTATTTACAGTAGATATAATAGTAGATATAAGGCAAATGCTTAAAGGGGGTGGGACTGTTTTTTTTTTTCTAACCAATAGCAGAAGGAGCTATTCTGTTTGATGTTACTGTGTGGTGACATTCACTCAGCATGTCCTGTCGTCCTTAGCCCCCTCCTGAGGAGAAGATTAACGGGATCCTATTGGGCTTCCGAATCCGATATCGGGAGTTGCTTTACGATCGGCTCCGAAGTTTCAGCGCTCATGCCATCAGCAGCCCTTCATCCAGCTGGGCAGAACTCACATGTAAGCAGACGTATCACGAGCAGCGTGTCTCTCAATGTGTACCGTAAACGAGACATGACGCAAAAATAAAGAATACATCTCTCAATTTGATTTATTTGTTTTTGCACCCAACATTTTTGTCATTATTTTAAGTTTAATATTCAAAATTATTTGTATTTTATAATGACTAATGTTTTAATTGATTCATAGACCAAATCATAAATATATTTAGAAAAAAAAAGAAGAATTAAAGTTCAATCAGTTAATTGATATTAGTCTTAATCAATTTCAATAAGCTCATTAATGGCTTGTTAGTTTATCATTTTAGTAAACTAAGCTTAAATTTATATTTAACTTTTTGAAAATATTTAAGATAATATCTCGCTCCCATTATTTTTTTACATTAACTGATATTTTCATTGATTCACAGCCCAAAACATGAAATATATCTGAAAAAATAATAATTCATGCAAAAGTAATAAATGCATTGTCAATTAATCAGTTAATTAATATTAATATGATTCAAAGTTCAAATAGAAAATATTCATACAAGAATAAAATACCTTCATTAATTGCCTGTTAGTTCAAAAGTGTTATTTTTGTAAACCAACTTAAATTAAATATTTAATCTAGTTTCTGACTCTTCTTATTTTTCTGATCATATCTTCTTTGCTAATGTCCTCATCTTCTTCTTCTGCAGCTCCATACAGCGTACAGAACCTCAGTGACCCCTCCCTCACTCAGTATGAGCTGGACAGTAAGTCACTTGCTGTTTCTTCTCTTTTTTTTTTTGCTGATTCTCTTGCCCGGTCCATAAAGCTGATGTATGATTGTGTCTGATCTAGTACATGTCAAGTCTTACTTAAGGCTAGAGAATATGCAGTCTAGATGTTTAGGCTGGCTGCTGTCAGTGGTCCTGTTCTCACCTCACGTCTGGAGTGGTAATGAATTTAAGAGCTGGATCTGGTTTCTCTCTGCTGGAAGAGCAGTGTGTAAATCGAGTTCAGATAAGCAGACTGACTCATCTTTCAGGATGGGAGCTGACACGGTTTTCAGAGAAAGTCTGAGTCAAAGTTAATGAAACAAAGATGGATGAGAAATCAGAACAATTGATATGATGTGAATCACATTGTCTGTTTTAGTTTAGTTTAGTTTTCTTTTTTTTATTAAACTTGGTGTAGAGTGCCAACCATGCATTAAAAACCTGCTATGTGTGATATTTGCTCTTCTGTAGATCTTACGAAACACAAGCGCTATGAAATCAGAATGAGTGTCTATAACGCCGTTGGGGAGGGACCAACTAGCTCACCACAGGAAGTCTTTGTTGGTGAAGCAGGTTAAAACCTTTATAATCTTTATAAAGTTTTTCTTGGCTTACAAACAAAAAGGAGCAAAACCTCACCTCACATTGGCTCTCCCTCACAGTTCCCACTGCCCCGCCTCAAAATGTGGTCATCCAATCAGCTACTGCCACGCAATTTGATGTAACGTGGGACCCGCCTCCGCTGGAGACTCAGAATGGAGATATTCAGGGTTATAAGGTCAGACTCTGAAGACTATGTGGAAAATGCTTTTAGTGTGACTCTCATGGACATTTTCTGCATGATGGTTGTCTGTTGACCTCCTATGACTATTGTTTTTTTTTTTACTTATTTAGACAGTATACTATTTACATGTGGAGAAATTGCTGTCAGTAATATATATATATATATATGTATATATATATATATATATATATATATATATATATATATATATATATATATATATATATATATATATATATATATATATGTGTATATATATATATATATATATATGTGTATATATATATATATATATATATATATATATATATATATATGTGTGTGTGTGTGTGTGTGTGTGTGTGTGTGTGTGTGTGTGTGTGCTCTTGTTTTTGTGACATATCAGGACAAAACTTTGTATAATGACATGGGTATGATACGGGTATTACAAGGAGAGGGTGACTTATGAGGACATAACCCATGTCCCCATTTTTAAAAACGCTTATAAATCATACAGAATGAATTTTTTTGAGAAAGTAAAAATGCACAAAGTTTCCTGTGAGGGTTAGGGTTAGGTGTAGGGTTGGTGTAGGTTCATAGAATATACAATTTGTACAGTATAAAAACCATTACGCCTATGGGATGAACCCACTTTTCACAAAAACAAACGTGCTATTTTTTTTTTTTTTATAATGGATTTTCATAAGTTAAAAATGTCTGGGCTTGACACACAGGCAAAACACTAAAAGCTGTATGTAAAGATCAAAAATGATTAAAACACACGAGTCTGAGACCTGTTGTTTTCTACTTGCAGATTTTCTTTTGGGAATATAAGCGGAAAAACGAGACCGAGAAACTGCGGACTCTCTTCCTGCCGGAGGGAGGGGTGAAGCTCAAGAATCTAACGGGCTACACCACCTACATGATCAGTGTTGCTGCTTTCAACGCAGCCGGCGATGGGCCACGCAGCCCACCGACCAGAGGAAGAACCCAGCAAGCTGGTGAGGAAACTTTAGGCAGTTCTCTCCTTACCTGTCTTGTCCAGGACCGAAGTTAACAAAAACACTTGTTCTGGGTTACGTGGTGTACTAAGTACTGTAAGACAATTGTAACTTCACTAGATAGACTTTTTTTCCCGATTTTAAAGCTGAATGGAGTCATTTTACTTTTAATAACTGAATCTAAACTAAGTTATATAAGGTACACACATGGGCAGTCGGTCAGAAGTTTGTAATGATGGAAACTATTTCAAACGATTTCAGTATTTGTCCAAGACCTTCTGGAATGTGAACCACTGCTGAAAACTGGCCAGAAAGTATCAAGAACTCAACCAGTGCTCCTTTGCATCTAATCAGTCTGCTATCTGCGTTTGTTTGTGTGCTTAGAGTTCGCTCTGATGAAGCGGAGTCATTTCTGCCTTATTCAGCCTTGTGGTTTTCATTCGGCATGCCTGTGAGTTGGCTGTGGGACACAGTCTCTAGATTGTTCTCTCGTTCTGGAGGAGATGTTTCCCTGGAGTCGGAGTGAAATATGCTTTTCATTGGATTGCCACAGAAGTGACTGGTTTTGTCATCTGATATTATAAAGTTGGCCTTGTTGAGTTTCAGTGTCAAAATTAGTTGATGGATGAAATAGCTTTCTGGGCCGTTTTGTTATGTGTGGGCTTTTTTTCACTCTCTTTGCTAATAAGATTCAAGAAGGGGAAAGATGAGGAACAAAGTAGAGCGTATAATGGGACAGAGGACATAAAAATGATATTCTGGAGCCTCAAAATTGAATGGTGGTTTATTCTTTATTTTTTCTTATGAAGAAAAGATTTGGTTTGAATCAGTCTTGCAGATTCGTTTTGGTTTTGTTTAGTTTGCAGTTAAGACCACTTATGGTGTCTGGATTATGTACTGTTGACATACTAAAGAGTATTTTCTTTGCTTGTGGTTACAACTACATATAGCTTGATTGTTTTTTATATATCATAAATCGCTCTTACAGAAAACACTTTGACTGGTGTTTAATAGTTTTGTCTCAAGCTGTGGAGCTGAAACACATAGCAAAGGCAGTACAATAAATCAGCAGGAGTCTGACAATCTTCTCACAAGCTGTGTCTGTCTTCCTTTCCTTAATCAGAAAAGATTTGTCTTTATATTATATCTGCTCTTTTTCTGTTTCCCCCAGAGATAGAAACAGGCACAGAATGACAGGTAATTTTGTTGTAGCTGTTTTTTCGTTCCAACAAGGTTTTAAAGTCTCAATTCCAGGAAAGGGAGACAGACAGACAGACATGGTTAAGCTATTGAGACTGTCTCTCCTGATTAGCAGATGCTTTCTCTTTCAGCTCCCAGCGCTCCCAGTTTCATTCATTTCAGCGAGCTCACCACCACCTCTGTCAACGTGTCGTGGGGCGAGCCTGTCTTCCCTAACGGCATCCTTGAGGGTTACAGACTCATCTACGAGCCCTGCATGCCTGTTGATGGTCAGTGCCTTTCTTGTTTCATGTATAGATTTCAGATTTCTTGTATAAAACCTTAAGCTTCAAAGTTCCTTTTTCTAACACCTTACTAGCATTCCCAGATAATCGTGAGTTTAATTGATATAGCCAGTTAGTAGTCACAAAATAGATATAGTGTGTGTGTGTGTGTGTGTGTGTATTCGTTTGTGTGCAGGTGCCAGGAAAACACTTTTGTGTTCAGCACTTTTTGCTTTTGTCTTTTTTTTCTCATTTTTGTTTAATATTTCTATTCATCTTTATTTAATTTAGTTTTTACATTGTTATTTGACATTTTAATTTTACTTTTAGCTGATTATTTTATTTTTAAGTTGAAAGTTTATATATATTTATATATATATATATATATATATATATATATATATATATATATATATATATATATATATATATATATATATATAAATAACTGTTTGAAAATCTGGAATCTGTGGGTGCAAATAAATCACCTTTAAAGTTGTCCAAAATAAGTCCTTAGCCATGCATATTATTAGGAAATTTACTAAATATCTTTATGGAACATGATCTTTACTTAATATCGTTTTGACCCATAAAATGTATTATTGGCTATATTGCTACAATGTATATCCTCGCTGCTTATGGCTGTTTTTGTGGTCCAGGATCACACATTTTAATTTTGGTGACTGTTAGTGGCTTGGTCTTGACATAACAGAGTTCTGGTGAAACTTGAAGTATAAAATTATAAGAATAAAATTGCCTAAGAAATTGCCAACCAAATTCTTTTTACCTGACAGGCATTTTGCTTACATTTAGCCCTTGATGAGTGTTAATTTTGGACCTTGCGATCATTATTCGGGGGCCAACAGTATTGTTGGGATCTACGGCCACGTGTGGTGTGTGTTGAGCTTCTGTTGCCTGAACTAAAAGTAGTGTGTCTGTCTAGAGTCCTCAGTGGCCTGTGTCGACTGTCTTCACTCCCCCTCCCCCCCAGGCGTCAGTAAGATCGTGACGGTGGACGTGAAGGGGAACGCCCCCCTGTGGCTGAAAATCAAAGACCTGGCGGATGGCGTCACGTACAACTTCCGCATTCGCGCCAAAACCTTCACCTACGGTCCGGAGGTGGAGGCCAACATCACCACAGGACCCGGAGAAGGTCTGTCTGCATGCTTTCTCTGTGCCTCCTAACAATTTCAGCTGAGCAATTCCTGCAAATTCATGTAACCCCATGGCTTCTATGTGATCAGGAGCCCCGGGCCCTCCCGGTGAGCCCTTCATCTCTCGATATGGCTCCGCCCTTACCATCCACTGGACCAATGGGGATCCTGGGCGAGCACCTATCACTCGCTATGTTATTGAGGCCAGGCCCTCAGGTGAGATTATTTGCATTATTTGTCACTAGATTGTGCAGTTCTCCATAAAGTCTTGGTTCTCTTTAAGGAAACTTGGTTTGCAATGTGTCCAGTTTCCACTCGTTCTCCAATAAACAGTCACAAAAATAAAGCACAAATAGATATTGAACAGAAATGGGCTAAACTGAAATCAGTATGGTTTTTTACAGAGAAAAATAACATTCTTTTCTGATTTAAAAGAGCTAACTCAAGACTTGTATTCAAGAAACTGAGTAAACCGGTGTCTCTGACTTTAAGGACCACGCTTAGCATGAGATCCGTTTGGCAGCATATTCATCAGCTAAACTTCTAGATACAAATTCTCCCAAACAATGAAGAGTGATTCCATATGCGTCAGTCTGGGGAAAAAAATATGCTGACGGCAGCTTGTGTCCGACGAAGGAGATATATTGATGTGAGTCAAAGCAGATCAGATTTCCTCAGAGACTGAAGAGAAGCTGTGCTCGAATGAGAAAAGAGTGGGTTCTGGAGGAGGAGCAGATGGGATTGATTTAAAGAAACTGTGTGTGTTAAAGACCCATACATTAGGGTGATGTGTGCCAGGCCATCTTTGCATGTCGTTTACGTGCCATAGAGGTGGAATATTATTCTCACTCTCTGCCCTGAAGATCTCTCCCTCTCCCTAATTTCTCTAGCAGACCTGGCGCATGATACCAGCTTTATTTTTCTGTCTCTCGGCACTGCAAGCTGAAGGCACTTGGGGTTCTCGGTAGTACATTAAACACATTAGACATAGATGAAATAATGTGATCTATATTGTGATGTAATTGTATTTGAATACTGGATTATTAACCCTGACAGCTGCTGCAGTGTTAAACGCACACACACACAAACAGTACCTTCTTAAAGACACAGTACATCCCTGAAAGAACATTTGGTAATGAATAAAATTTTCACTCCCATGTTGTTTCAAACTTGTATATGACTGATAGAAATGATGCGAATGTGAATGACTAGGCTCTTTTTATTTCTTGAAAATGTTCCAGATGAAGGCTTGTGGGACATCTTAATCAAGGACATTCCCAAGGAAGTGACATCATACACCTTCAACATGGATATCTTGAAACAGGGAGTCAGCTACGACTTCCGGGTCATCGGGGTGAATGATTATGGGTACGGCTCTCCAAGCCAACCGTCACCATCTATATCAGGTCAGTTCCTCAAGCAAGTGAAAATCGATCTGAAGTCATACCAAATGATTCGAATGAAATATGCATCTGTTTTTAATCCCAGCGCAAAAAGTGGCTCCGTTCTATGAGGAATGGTGGTTTCTGGTGGTGGTGGCTCTGGTCGGCCTCATTTTCATCCTGCTTCTCGTTTTCATCCTCATCATCAGAGGCCAGAGCAAGAAATATGCCAAGAAGTCTGACTCGAGTATGTATTTATACATCATCAGTGTGGTATGTGTGTGGTCAGCATTTCTGTAGTAAGAGCAGACAGACCCCAACAGTACTGAGGGGTGGGACAGTCATGTGGGTCACTAAACATGTTAAACAAACTGAGGGAGCATGAGAGGCCCAGTGTGTGCTTCCACACAAAAACACACTCACACACACCGTTCACACAACACCACCTGTCAGTCCAGAACTGTTTTATCTTAACGAGGGTGTTCAGCTCCAAAAATAGCAAAGGTTTAGGGATTATTTGGTTTAAGGCCTTGTGGTTTTGGTGGCATTGCATCCTTTTATCATGATTGACCCCCAGGACAAAATTAATTTCTGTTTCAATTAGTTTAGTAAGACCCAAAGCATCTTTGATCTTCAGCACATCAAAATTTTTGGTCCAAACTGTGCCTTAGTGATCTCTTAATGTCTCCATATGTCATCCATACAGGCAACAATTCCAACTGTAATGCACTGACACATGGAGAGATGGTCAGCCTGGACGAGAGCCGCTTCCCTGCCTTGGAACTGAACAATCGACGACTGTCCGTCAAAAATTCCTTCTGCCGCAAAAATGGCGTCTACACCAGGTCAGTGGAAGTTTCTGCCCTTGTCTGTCTTTCAAGGTTTTTAATATAAGCATACAGGTTTTTAGGGGTTTTTTATATGAGCATGCAGGTTTTCAAGCTGAAATATAATGTCAGCTACTGAGTATCGTATTACGAATGGAATGGTCATAACTAAAAATGACTCTGTCTAAGAACAGCAATAGATGCAATTTAATATGCTAATGTTCCCCTGTCACTTTGCCCAGTAGGTTTGATAATTTTATATGAAGTAGTAAATCAATTATCATATGTGCTCATTTTGTACTTTGCACATAGAACTATTAAACTCCCATAAAGCTTTAACCACGTGGCAATGATGAGGCAAAAATAGCCCCAAATCTAGGAGTTTCTCGTTCATCATGGAAAAACTGATGGGATTAGCAAATGGCTCTACCTTCATAAGATCCTACTTTCCATCATAAAACTCAATATAAAAAGTTTCTGTTTCCACTAATGAGAGCATTTCTCTCTGACAAGTCACAGACTAAGTGCAATAACAGATTCTGGTTCATGACCTCACCTACACTGCCATCGTTCTTTCTGAGACGGGATGGTTTTAAAATATATGCACAAAACATATATTATTACAACTAATACTATGCTTAATGTCAGTTTATTTGCAACAACTTAGGCATAGGTACTTCATTAGAAAATGCATTAGCATTTATATATATATATATATATATATATATATATATATATATATATATATATATATATATATATATATATATATATATATTATTTTGTATTTTATTCTAGTTTATTAATTTAATGAAAATTATTGTATTGGCTATTTTTACATTGCACATAGAAGTTAAATATTGCAATATGTTATATTTTGAGAATTGTCAAACAATGGCATGAATAGGTGCTCACACAGGTAACAATATGTCCAGGTGTGCCAGGTGAGTAGATCCAGTTCCATTTGAGAAGTCTGCCCTATTATCATTGCTTAGTTCTCAGCCTCTGCCTTCCCTCATCCCGGGTTACCTTGAGAAGAATCAAAGTTCCTCTAGTCTTTGAGGGGAGTCCAGGCTCTTTCCTCTGGCTGCAGATTAAGGGAGAGGTGTGGGAGGAATGTGCAGATGAAGTTCCACAGGCTTTGTTCTCTCCCGGGTGGAGGGTCTACAGAGCCCGAGTTAGACTGTGGCCTCACTGGCTAAGAGGATCAGGAAAGTGAACGAAGAACCTCAGGAAAATCTTAGAAGTGACAGGAGCATCAAAGTGGAAAGAATCGGATGGTTGAAGTATGCCCACTGCAGAGAGCTGCTTCAAGTGTGCTGTATTGATGTTATAACCTCAGTAGTTATGACAATCTGTAGCTCTAGTGACACAATACAGAGAACTTCTCTTCTCAAGATACTGACAGGATTCAAAGACTGCCTGCTGAGAAGGGGGTCTGTGGTTTGAGATCTTAAAACGGGTCTTGACTGTCTTTACTGGCATGTCAGTGGTTTCTCAAACAAAAATGTGTTCCATTTGTTTTTGACTTGAGATTTTCGGGGTAGTTCACTCAAAAAAAACCTTCCATGCCCTTATCTTGTTCCAGGCAATGGATTTCTTCTGTGGATTACAAAAGATGTTTAGCATCATTATCTCTCTTTGTTTTTCTTTTTCTTTTTTAGAGACGGGCAGTTGAACTGCCAAATACATAGAAAAGCAACATTTTCTGATTCCGTAATAATAGCTTTATTTTAAATAACAGAACAGTAAATTTATGTTGTTATAATATGAAAATGAAGAATGTTCTGTTATGTGTGTTAATAAAAAATGGCAATACATAATTATAAGTAGAAACATTAATAGAAATAATAAACATAATATAATAAAATAAACAGGTGCCAGGGCAGCGGAATATATGAGAGACCACAGTCTTATCTTATCTAGTGATATGAAAAGTGTTGTTTTTAAAGCCAGGGGAAGTATGTGATGTGCTTGAACTCATCACATTTTTGAGACTTTACTGTTCTGGACTGTGGAGAGCTGACCAGGCCTGTTTACAGCATACACACACACACACACACACATCTGCCCAATCTGCAGTTTGCAGCAGTCACAAGCACACTCGTATGCTTGTATTTTTATTTAATTATTTATTTACTTATTTTAAAGTAAATCTAAGACAAATCTAAGAGAAATAAATCACAATGAGATGTAGGAGGAGTATGCAGTTTGCAGTAACTATATATCTCCATTATATTTATGTATTCAGCAACTAGGTTTGTGTTTCTTTTGCAATCATGAATGCAGGCTTGAAAAGAGAAAAGTGCAAATGACTTGACTCACAAATAGACTGCAAACATGGATGTGGAGTTTGTTTTGGAGTGGTTTGGTATTAGTAGTAGAAAAAAATGACACTTTTTGGGTTCTGAAAAAAAACATAGTGACACGTATAAAACACTTACCGTAAACTCATAGAGTAATATAACTATTTCAGGTTTTCAGGCTGAAAACAGAAGTTTTTTTATTATTTTATTTTATTTTCTTAGCTGCTCTCCAGTGCTGTACCACAGAGACTTAATTATGCAGAAAAGCCTCGGAGCTGGCATCTTACAGAGTCCCATGATGCTCATAAAGAATCCCCTCTCAATACAAACTCACACTGTACTTCATTCACCTAACAAAGACACAAGTGTCTGCAGCTGGAATTACTGCCAAAGCTTTTCTAAAGATGCTTCATACTGTCAGATATTCGATATTGCTGTATATATATGTGTGTGTGTGTGTGTATGTGTGGGTATGTGTGGATGTTGAAATGTTTATTTATTAAATAATTCATACATACACACGTATTTATTTTTATAAGAGTGTGTGTGTGTGTGTGTGTGTGCGTGTGTGTGTGTGTGTGTGTGTGTATATATATATATATATATATATATATATATGAAATAATGAAGTTGGACATTTAGATTTGGATATTTAGTATCGTCCTGTGCTTATAAAAATGGTGCTGTGCCGTATTTCCACTCAGGTCTCCTCCTCGACCCAGTCCAGGCAGTCTGCACTACTCAGATGAGGACGTCAGCACCAAGTACAATGACCTGATCCCAGCAGAGAGCAGCAGCCTCACAGAGAAACCATCAGAGATCTCAGATTCACAGGTAACATACGTTCTGGAATCAGTCTGTTAATATATGTTAAAGGGACAGTTCACCCAATAATTCTGTCCACAATTCATGAGACTTTAAAGCTTTAAAAAGGACGCAAATATCCATAAATGGACAACTTTTATTATACGTTTCTGATTATGATCCTTTTGCCTCCTTTCTAAAACCTGAAAGCTCCAGTTCCCATTGTAATTGTATGGGAAAGAGCAACCAGTATCTAAAAAAATCCCCTTTTGTGTTCCATAAAAAATTCTGAAAACAACGTGAGGGCGTTTTGGGGTAAACTATCCCTTTAACCTCCAAGCTGAATTTCTAATGCAAAATCTAGTGACATTCATTTAGGAATTCCCTTATCACACACTTTTATTAGGACAAGACTCGCTGTGATGAAACTTTCTCAAAAGTAGGATACAGCCCTGCAGGAAAGGTCTGTTATACCCTACTTCAGATCTTACTTGCGCATGGCTTCAATCCAGGCTAGGTCCTGTGGGTGTTTTTTTTTTTGTTTTTTTGGTCATGCCCAGAATATTCTGCTGCATCCTAGTTCATTCTCTCCAGACTTTGTGTCCTGAGGCACAGTTTGGAAAATCTGTAGTAGACTTGTGAACAAAACACAGTGTGCAGCACACAGGAATTATAATCAAACAAATACTCACACAGACACATACAGATTAAAGTGTGAGAACTGGAAGGCTTCGGCTGGACTCTCTCCACTTCTCTCAAGTGACCTTTTAGCTGGCATGATGAGCAGAAACCATTCCGTTTGAGCTGTGTGAAAGTCAAGCATTGGCATTTACTAAATCAAACTCGCAGACTGGCAATGAGAGCAGGAAACACACACATCACGCTGTTTTCTTCACAGTAACACTTTTATCTTTCCAATGAAGTATGGCTGTGCAATATTAATCTATTTGTAGTTGTTTTCAGAATCATCATGCCCCCTATGATTTGTGGTGTGGATATTTTTAATGACGTCTTTGAGGTAGATTGAATAGAATGATTATTGTAACAAGGTTCGCTCATGTTGCATGCAATTTGTAATAACCATTTCCCAACTTTTTCCTAGTATAACACAAAATATTATGGCTTTTATTTTATTTTATCTTATTTTATATATTGTTGTTGTTGTTGTTTTTTTATTTTGTTTTATTTTTGTTTTATTTAAATATATTATAATTATTATTGTTATTATTATTATATAGGTGTACATATATTTCAGCTTTAAATGTAGTTAATGCAATCCCATTTTTGAGCCAGAAATATATTTTTATATATATTTTATTGCATTTTATTTTTCTATATATCTCTTTCTTATCATTCATACTAATAAATAATGTTTAAAAATATCTGTTAGTGGGAAATAGTTTATTTCACAAAGGATTTAAAGCATTTAATTTATTAAAACATTTTACGCACTTTTACGAGTACCTCCCAAAATGCACATCATGTCAAAGAAAAGCTGTGAACTTTTCGTCTCCTCCTTGCTCTTTACTGACACCTCCTGCCACCACCTTCTAGACTCCGACCACCTTTGACTTGTGGTTTGGAAACAGAGCACCTCCTGTTCCCCTTCTGCTCCTGCTAAAGTCTGGTATCATCGCCCTCGAGCAGAGTGAAGAGACAGGCTGGTTTTATTGAGAGGATAACTCCAGGCTATTGCAGATCCATTGAGCTGGCTCCAAAATAGCTAGACCCACCACAGAGACATATAATACTGACATTGTTCAGGAACTCTTAAAGACGGCTCAAATTCATTTGGCAAGCCAACAAACCTGAACACCTAGCTGAGCCAGCTCTGGGAGATGAATGAGATGTTGGACAGGTGTAATTCTGTCTAGTCATTTGATTGTGTTGAATGGACACAAAGTTTGTTTTAAAAATCTGATTTTGAGCCGCTTTTGGTTTCTGTTGAAGTGCTGGCACTACGGCTGCAGCTAACAGCAGGGATTGTTAGTGCAGCCTTCCATGTCAAAGCATCTTTGTTTTAATTGGCTCTCTGATGATCATCCCAGCATCACTGTTAGATTCTTCCCAATGAGAGTCTGAAATGGCTTGTGAAAGTTCTTTCTCATGGAAAGTTTTTGCTTCTCATCAGTCACTCGTATGTTATAGTAAAATGTTAGATTTAATTTGGAGAAGTGTGTGCATTTTACTGATATTTGAAGAAACATGGCACAACATGGGCTGGACCATATATCAAATACGGATAATAGTGTAAATTTGCACAGTTTTTGCTGCCAATATAAAATTAGTCCTACTTTTATTTCAATATGCTTCTTATTTATTTATTTTAACATTGAAATCTTTTTTTGCCCAAAGTAAACCTAAAAATGTTAACTAAGTAAAAGTAACTTAGGACATTTTTACACTTTTTGGTAACATATTCTGTTTGAAACTGATCCCTTTGTTTGAAAGAAAAATAAACAAAAAAGCATTTGAATTCATTATAAGCATAAGTATAAACATAAAAGTTGTTCTCATAAATTGACATGACCCTTGCATAATATGCAAAATGTTAATAATTTTAACAAAATACAAGAGATCATAAAAATTGCATGTTATTGTTTATTTAATACTGTCTCACACAACAGGTGATTATATATTCTCCACAAGATAAAATAATAACTGAATTTATAAAAAAAAAATAACCCTGTTCAAAAGTTTACATACCCTTGAATCTTAGTAATCTGTGTTGTTTCTTGGATGATCCATGTCTGTTTTATGATAGTTGTTCATGAGTCCCTTGTTGGTCCTGAGCAGTTCAAAACAAAAGGGTGTAAACTTTTTGATTTGGATGTTCAGAGTAAATTGTGCTTATTTTGTCTTCTGGGAAACATTTTAGTATTTATGTAGCTTCTTATGCCATACCAAATGAAAGTGTACACATCACGTCATCATCCTGTTCAAACTGAATGCATTTTGTGGCCTTCTTGAGCATCAGTAAATGTTTCCACCTTATAGCTGTGTACAAGTCCCTCAATTGCCCTGAGTGTGAAAAGTTGAAAAGGTTTCAAATATGCAAAAGATGCCAGGAAAATCAAAGAATGTGCAGGAGGTGAGGATTTTTCTGAAGAACAGCAGACAATTAAACTGCATGAACAACCATCACAACATTTTCATGCAGAAAACAACACAGATTATTAAGATTCAAGGGGACATTTTTTTATGAATTCAGTTAATATTTTGTCTTGTGGAGTATATACAGTATAAACATATATTATGTGAAATAGCTTATTCAGGAGAGCGCTACATAAAAATAGCATGTGATTTTCATGATCGCTCTTATTTTAGCATGTTCTACGTACAAGGAGGAAGTAAACTTATGAACACAACTGTAAATCCAGTGATCAAAAGATTAATCAAAAGATTGGTGTTGAAATAAGGTGTTTTAATGATTTTGAAATAAGTGATTATTCTCACTTAGGCTACATTTACTGTTTTTAAACATACATTTTTTGTCAAATATTATGACAATTAAAAATAATTGTTTTCTATTTTAATATATTTTAAAATGTAATTTATTTCCATACTGCAAAGCTGAATTTTCAGCATCATTACTCCAGTCTTCAGTGTCAAATGATTCTTCAGAAATCATTCTAATAAGCTGATTTGCTGCTCACTAAACATTTCTTAAGATTATTGAGTTGAAAGCATATTTTGCATACATGTTTTAAAATACTTTGATAAATAGAGAGTTCAAAAGAACAGCATTTATTTAAAATAAAAATATTTTGTGACATTATAAATGTCTTTACTTTTTTTTAATCAATGCACTTTTAATCAATGCACCATTGCGTAATAAAATTACACATTTCTTACAAACTTTTCAACAGTATGAAGATATAATTTTTGGCTATATTGCTCAGCCCTAATGACAGTGCATCTTTGTCTGTTCAGTCGCCTGCTGTGCTCAATATTTTAATGGATGGGTGGAATGTGAGACATAGACACTTCCTCTGCTCCTCCCCTTCAGTTAATCCATATCTGTGCCACGACAGGATTTCTCCATCCGTCTCTGCAGAGATATGAGTGGGGGTGGGTTCGTTTTGTTGGTCACACTGGCCTTAAACCTAGATCTAGTGGCCTGTGTTACATTTTTTAGTTTTTTTTTTTTTGAGTAGATTAGACAAAAATATATATGTAATGCCTCTTTAGTGATGCATCAGCTCTGTAAGGCTATAAACTACAACCTATAATCTTGTGTAAAACATATTTAGATTTCATGTGTTTCTTTTGCAACTGTCACAAGGTCAGGCTATAGTATCTGCATCTAAATGTAAGTCAACAGAGGAAGTGAAGTTTCATTCATTTTAAAGGGATTTCTGTAGGGCAAGGGCTATACTCAGAATGGGATTTTCTGTGAGGGAACGTCTTGCCCCACTTTCTATCTCTGCAGGAGACAAAACATAGATGCCAAACAACCAGCTCCAGTAAGATCAGATCCTCCCATCTGAGCATTCATTAAACAGACTCATCACAATCTGTCGTCAGCTTTTATTATGTTATTATTATTTAGTTGAATATCTTGCTGAAACTTATTTTAGTAACGTCATGAAGGCATTAATTCATAGAAGGTCTTTAAAATAAAAAGCAGGCAGGAATCACACTGACATCATAACCAAGTTTTTTTTTTACCATTTCCATTTTGTGTCAGCATTGCTTTTATCACAATGTACACTTTTTGCAACTTCTGCATTGTTCCTGTCAGAAGCTGCTTGTTACATAGGCCTTTAACACATTATACAATACAATCAAAATACAAACAAGCTTGAAAATAATATTGGTATGGAATTTAGTTGGATTGAGAAGAAAGAAAAACAGGAGTGGATGAATGCAGACAAACATTTTTGGAGGAGAGAACAGCTGTCACGTCCTGCATGTGTCAGCGGGGGAGGGCAGGAGTAGGTCACGGCACTCTGTGTCAACCGACGTGTTTTAATGACCTCACACACACACACAAACACACACCATGTCAGCATGCAGCTTTAGTTCCTGAGCTTGGCTTCGCTGTGAGGTCACACTGAACAGAAAAAAGCTTTCAAAGCTGAATTGCAGGGCGTTTTGTTTGCTGCTTATTGAGTTGTTGAATTTGCTGGTATGACTGGAATGTGTCTCATTAGAACACTGCAGTTGTTAAAGAAGCTGAAATCAGCGCTTGCTCAATAATAGAAGCATGATGCTAGAAAAGTCCATAATCAATATTACTTTAACCTTTATGCATGTATGTATGCAAAATGGATGTGAAATGTCCAAAAAGTCCTATATATATATATATATTTTTTTTTTTTTTTTTTTTTCAGGGGTGAATTTTCTCTTACGTTCAGAAAGACAAAACAATGTGCCTTTCTTTATTTTATCATACAGATTTTTTTTTCTTCCTCAAATAACTTTCTTTTTTAAAGAAAAAAAAGAACGGATGAAAGAGATTCAGCAGGTCTTTGGCATGAATTCTGCAGCTCTTATTTTAGGGGGATGTGGGGCTGGTTTGGGGGAAACTGCTTTCCTCTCTGGAATTTCCACAGAGGCATGTGTATCACATATGTTTGCATGTATAATAACGGTCGACTGGAGAGATCGGAGATTTGTTAGTCTTTTCACTATAACAGAGAAAGACGAGGAGAAATAATAAAATGTTTCGTAAAAAAAAATATGCATTTAATATAGTGGTCTTATCAATGTGTTTTGTTATAGTTCCATGAGAAGTACAAGTGCAAGACAATGCTGTATGATTGCTTGTTTTCATTCATTTCACATTGACGCATGGGCTATAAAAGACCTCAAATGACAGTGTTGCTCTCAGACAGGGTGGATTAAATTTGATTAAATGAGTTTTTTTTTGTTTTTTGTTTTTTAATAACATACTCAAAAGTTGTGTCAAACAATGGAGTCTAGCTATTCATAAAGATCAGAATCAACCCCTAAAAGCAGCATTCAGAAATTCCCAGACTGAATTCCTGGCAGAGGGAGTGCAGAAAGCGGTGGTGAGGATAGACAGGTTTTCTTAAAATGATATGCAAACCCTAAAAGCCTGAGATGGTTCTTCTCCCTTATTTTCAGTTTTCTTCTCTCCATTTGGCAATTCAAGCTTGTGTGACTCTGTGGTGAACTCCATCAGCCAGCTCTAGAAGTGTGAGCCAGACATGTCAGAAAGAGAAGAGGGAAGGTGTTGTAATAAATGTGGTGGTGGTAGATAAAGATTCATAGAGAGCTGATCTTCATACAGTCATCCATTGTTCTAGTGCAGAGTGCTGTCTCAACAAAGAGTGTAGGAGAACGTTCCAAGAGAAAGTGTTGAGAAGTACTTCCAACCCGCATTACCCTCACAAAAAAATACCATGGTCCTAGCCTGCTGATAAAATATAATGGTATTATTTTGAATTTCCAAACAGTATATTTTAAATAAACATGTGCAATCATGCTTTCCAATGCTGTATTTAAAAAAAAAAAAAAAATGCGTTAAGGCATGAATTTAAGAATAAATATTCATGTAAAAGAAACACATTACAAACACTAAATGTTAATACTGATTTTTTTCTTTTTTTTTAAATGATTCAATTGTTATAATAGTAGGGGCTTGTTATGAATAAATTGCATTGAATTAATATTTCAAACAAAACTGATATTACTTTATTTTTTTATTTATTTTTTTTGTGAAGGTAATGCACCATTTTTAAAAAGAAGCCATTGTTTGTCCCATGAAATATGACTTAGGGCCCATACTGCACTGCTTTAAACCCCATGTCTCTGTTTACCTCTAGGAGGCGCTTGTTTTCTCCTTTAAGACTGGGGGCCTCCATACTCTTCCAACTCAAAGGGTGAGGACATGCATTGTGCGTTGACTGACAGGAAGTTAATTTCTAGTGCTTCTCCATTCCTATCCTCTCCATTAGAATCATGCATACATTGTCAAAACCCCACCACATTGACGTGTGACCCCCCTAAATACAGCGTGTGATTGGTACTAGAGAGTACATTGGTTGTCTTAAAGCATTGAAGTTATTTTTATATGATAGACAGAGCCTTTTTTTGTTGTTCCTCCCTCCCTTTTTGGGTTTTCATTCTTTTTTTGGTCATTTTTGACATTAAAAGTTAGGTTTGTGGTTTGTTGAATTTCAATACTTTCTTCCCACAGTAAATAAAGCTTTGATGTTGGAGAAGGAAATAGAGTCCAATAGATTAATTTATTGCATATTCTTAATTTATTCAGGCTGTTATAATGCATGTTGTCTTTTTCACTTTGCAAAAGCAAATTAAAAAGAAAAACTACTTGCAAAGCAATGTTTGAAAAAACTAAATGAGCTCTTGCTTCACAAGTTCTTCTGGTCTTGAGAGCTTGTCAGTGTCCCCTTTAGATTATATATACTGTAAAGCTTTACAGTTTTTTTTTTTTTTTTTTTTTTTTTTTTTGATGATCAATATATATCAGATGTTTTGTGATCGAATGAATAACAATCATTTTCACCGAACTCACACTTGTCAGCCATGATTGTGTTTCCTTTTTAACACCCATTTAAGCCAAAGTTTTGTCAATTCAGAAACTTCTACTGTATTAATGGTAAACTTTAGTTGGGTTCATTCTTAAGATGAACTAGCCACAAATTTGATCAATAAAAATAATTGATCTTTTTTTTTTTTTTTTTTTTTTTAAAAGACATCTCTTATGCTGACCAATATAGTATGTAATATTATGATATTATCAAGATATTAGGTAATATTTTAAAATATTATTACAATTTAAAACAAAAATTGTAATATATTTTAAAATTCAATGGACTCCCGTGACCTCAAAACTCATTACCTTTTTAGAAATAATTTTAATATGCTGATTTGAAGTTAAGAAGCATTTTTTATTATCGCCAATTTTATAAACAGTTGTGCTACATAATACTTTTGTGGAAACTGTGAATTTTCAAGATTCTTTAAAGAACAGAAACTCAAAAGAACAGCATCAACAGATCAATTTAATGCATCCTTGCTGAAAAAAATATTAATTTATAAAATAAAATAAATAAATAAATAAATAGAAAATCTTACTGACCACAAACTTTTGAACATCAGTATGTATATATATATATATATATATATATATATATATATATATATATAATGTAAAAATTAAATCAATAATGGATACAAATAGAATGTGACATAAAACATGCGACCCAATTGTCAAAGTGACAAATAATGATTATTTTTTTATGTTACTTCTGGTTTTGTTGCTTGATCCCGGACACCTCCTTAAATCATCTCCCTCTTGAAATTGAGATTGTTGAAGTGATTTTGTCTCCATCATTCATTCTTGTTCTCTTTTTCCACCCCAGGGCAGTGACAGTGAATACGAGGTAGAACCCAACAGACAGAAGACACATTCATTCGTCAACCACTACATCAGTGACCCTACCTACTACAACTCCTGGCGCAGACAGCAGAAGGGAATCTCCCGAGCGCAGGCCTACAACTACACTGAGTCAGAGTCTGGAGAGGCCGAACCCTGCGCTCCTCCACCGCCTCTGCCCCCTCTACCCCCTCTGCCCCCGTTCCCCCCACAGCTCAGTTCCCCTACGCCCCAGAGCCAGTCCCAGACTGGCAGTCTTTTTAGACCCAAGGGCAGCCGGACTCCCACTCCATCCCAGCAGAGCTCCAACCCACCCAGTCAGCACAGCACACTTTATCGTCCCCCAAGCAGCTTGGCCCCAGGCTCCCGGGCCCCCATCGCTGGCTTCTCCTCCTTTGTTTGATCGAATGAAGATATCGGTACATGAAAATTCAAAACGAAGGCAGGGGATCTCTTACTTTCCACAACAGCTGTTCAAACTCACGTCTGTTGAAGAATGACAACAAACATCAGCCCTGGATCTGTTGTGCTTTACTTGTCATTGCAAGCTGATCTTTATTTTTGTATACTTTCTTTGATCACAGTTTTTTGTTTAGTTTTTTAGTTTTTTGTTTTGTTTATTTGCTTGTGTGTGTTCAGCGTGTTTTGCTTATAATGAAAGACAATCACTTGGAAAGACACATAACCGCATCAGTGAGCTTTGTTTGTTTTGGTTTGAGTTTTCTGTGCTGTCTAAACAAACTGCATGACTATTTTATTGTTCGAACAATTCCTTTCGTTTGCTTTTTCATTTTGTTGTTATTGGTTCTTTTGTTTAATTGAGTTCCACAAAAGTGTACAACACCAACACCAAGTTACGAATGCTGGACAAAAGCACCGACACATGAAAAATAATTTAAAAAGGCAATGGAGAAAATCTCAGCACTTGGACCACATCAAGACAAATGCTAAATGGTGGTTTTGACTGTGGTATTTTTGTTCTTACGCAGATAACAAAGTACTGCGGTGATTACGAGAGGTTAAAGTTCATTTGACTAGAGACTATGATCTGATAAAGACCCGCCTGCACTTATCACGTTTGAGTTGGAAAGCCAGCATCATTTATTGATGTCACAGTTTTCACCAGTGCTCTGAAAAGGCCAAAGGTCAAATTAAGTGCTTCATGCTAATCTGTGTATTGAATGTTTTTTCGGAGGTAAAATGTAGATTGTTTGTAAAGTTGAGCACGAGTATATTTTCCATTGTAAAACTTATGGAAGGCCAAATATGTAAGAGTCTGATTCACTATGATATATTATTATACTATTGTTCTGGATTCATTCATATTCAGAGCTATTCATGTTAGCAGCAGGTGTGTATGTGTGTATGTGGTGGGCGGGAAAATGTGTTGCTCCTTTTGATTTGACTCTATGATGTCATCCTGAGCTTCAGGTTGCACTTCTGCCGAGCAAACAGTAACGTTGGACACTAACGTCAATAAACAGTAGCGGATATCGGATATTTGCCAGCATCTCAGATGGAGCTGGATGTCAAACATACCAATCACCTTCAGGTTTTTCCTTTCCTGATCATCTGGCAAGACCTAACGTCATAGAAGCTGACAACTTTTCAAAGATTGTGCAACCAAGCAAATGCATTGTACCTGTGTACTTCGGATTTTTTCACCACTTTGCTTTGGCGCGGCTTTTCAGAGTTACTGAAGATAAAAGAAAATGGACTAAGGGACCCAACACGATGCCAACAGAGAACTAAACGGCACTTGCACAGCTTTCTTGTGAGGTTTAATGATGTTGTTTGCTCTTTCCTTTCCGTGAAGTGATTTTACTGTCTGTATAAACAAGGTCATTCACATGCTCAGTCTGCCTGAACACAGTATATTCCTAAATAAATTATGTTTTCTGCAAACGTTATTGGTTTGAACATTGAAGAGCGCGAGAAATTAGCATTCATGGTTGTGAGTGACTTACGTAGGAGAGATAAAGTGGGGTAACGTAGGAGAGAGAGTGGGTAAATCTAAGTAAAGTGTCCTTAAAATTACATTACTTTAGCTGTTGAGTCTTTACCAGAGGCACTATGACTACGTCTTAGCCAGGAGCAACTAAAGAAAACAAGCAATATAAAAGTTCCTATTCCATATAGATCTGAGTTTTTGTCCTAACCAATCAGAATTGTATTGGTGCTAGTACAGTTGTTAAACCAACATAGCCATAAGAAGCTGGATAACCATGAGCTTCCCAACTGGTTAACCGAGGAATTCTTGCTGGTTAAAAATCCTGTCAAAATGTACTCACAACCATGTCGTTCCAAACCTGTATGAATTTCTTTCTGCTGCAAAATATAAAAGAAGCTATTTTGAAGAATGTTGGTATCACAATCATTTCGGTTCCAAATGTACTTTCATTATTTGGACAATAAATACAATGAAAGTCAATGGGAAATTAAACTCTCTAGTTAGCATGGGGAAATTTGTAGCAGGAAACTTGTTGCACCTGGTTAATACAGAGTAATTTGGCCCTGAGAACAACAGAGGTAGCCACATATTGCAGAGGTGATAAAAACATCACACTAGTTTACCATTTTAGGAATAACTCCATGTGGATCAGGGGCTTAAGTTGTGCTTCAGACAGATGACGATAAATACACATAGCATTTATTAGAGTTGTGAATTTATTAGGCTTAATTAGCTACTATCTTTATTGAACAAAGGTTTTGCCAGGTAGGATGCATTCTTGGATGTGTTCCTAGATCTTTTGTTGGTCCTGGAACAACATTCAGGTCCAACAAACATATTCCAAACTACGTTTCATGGGAATATACCTTGGCCAAATGTGCAAGTCTGCAATTGCAGACCCTAACCCTACCTTAACCCTAACTCTGAAGTCTGGTAGTACTGATATATTGTTGCTCCAGGGCCAACAGAGATGTACTACTTGGAAAAATCACCATCACAGAATGAGTTTTATTATTTTCATATTTTTGCATTCTTTTGTACTAACAATCCAAAAATCCATCTTAACTCTCTGATGGATATATATGTGGCCTGTCACTCAAAGTTTCCCATCCTGTTTCTCTGGTTGGGTTAATGAGAGCGGATAAATCAGATCAGCAGACCTGTGAAATCTTGTTATGTTGGAAGCATCTGTTGCCTCCAGCCAGCTTATAGTCTCACTGCTCTTTCAAGTTCAGAGAGAATAAAGCCAGTCAGTCATGATTCAATTTATATTCTGATCTAATTGATATCCATTTTCATTTTTGTGGTGACAACTGCAGAAGTGATATGAACTCTTTCCACTTTTTTTCCTTACAAATTGCTTTTTTCCATCCTGAGTATGGCACGAATGAGACAGAAACCCCTGTATTTATACATTAATGATGTCAGAGGCAAAACAGAACAGGAATGTATCTAAATGGAGGGAGATTCCATTTCATATTCATTCCTGCGTAAGTCAGCCTTGTGTCCTATTAAACCTAATTTCCTGCTTAAAGATAACTGTCTTGATTTAAATATAGCAGATTAACTAATATAACAGCATAATGGGAAATGTTGGGTCCTAAACATGTTCCAAAGAACATGACTTCAGTGGAGTCTTCACAATAAGAAATGTCAAATCAAGCACAGGTGTTTCTGAGCATTGCATACCTGAAGTCAACTAAAATGACTTCTGACAGATACATGATTAATGTACACCAGTCAAACACATATAAATGGGAAAATATGCCTATATAATCTTGAGTTATATCAGGATTGTGAGTGCAGCATGTCATGCTATGTGTTTAGATGTTATTCTAAATGTAAAGACATTATCTGAACGTCTGTTTTCAAGTTATCAATCTAAAAAAGATTTTTATTTTACCCTTTATTTCTTCTTCTTATTATTATGTCTTTGTTTTTTTATTTTACTTTATGCAATCAGGTCAGAAATTAGCAGAGTTAGCATCTGGGCAACAATTCAATGTTTTATTCAAAGGTACTTTCTTCAAAGGTACTTCATTCTTGCTTAAACCATCTGCTATCACTTCCTGTTTGAGGTTTCGCCTTTGAATTTCGTTAATTATAAATGATATTATTGTCCCTCTTTTACAGAAGGGTAATATCGCACCCTGTTGAGAATCAAAACAACTGGATAAATGCTTTTTGATGGCAATTATAGAGTAGAGTTTTTACCACTATAGGAGCTCATTGATCAGCCCGTTTGCTAGCACTATAAAGGACATGTCAGGAAGTAATCACCCATTTGAAAGTTATGGGGGAATTTTTTTGACCACTTTGGGTGGCTTTTTATATGTAGGTTTGAGAGGGAAGACTGACAGTTAAAAAAAATTTGTAAAATGTGTAGTGGGCTTTAACTAGCTCTATTATATACATAGCATGCAATATTTCCTGCCTATAACTTTAGGATGGGCCATTTGGCTTTCCAATAATACCTGAAATATTCATACTTAGATGCTTATTATGTTCGATTTTGAATGGTTATTCTTGTCGTTTTGGTTATACGGCTCTTCTTAGATCCCTGAGGTGGATGTACTGGTGTGGAAGGCAATGGAGAGACGTGAGAATGAACGAATGTTTTATGATCTGCCGACATTTATTTCTTTTGCTGCCGGGATGAGGGAGATTTATTCGTGGCAGATGATATTTGTAACAAAAATAAACTAATTTTTCTGCTTTTTTTTAGAAGTTGAATTGTGGGAATTTTAACACATTTTGCCTTCAGTAGCTGTGTCAGGCAACTTAAGCTCAAAATAAGTGTTTTGAAAACGGAGCTTAAACGAAGGTCCATTCAGATGTTTAAGTTTAATGTTTTGTCATGTTAAGGTGTTCAAAGGGCCCTGCATTTCATTGTAATGTCGGTCTTGCAAATATGAGCACTCGGAGTCGTATGTCACTATGAATCAGCCGGCTGGAGAGGGATGTATGTGGTTGGGTTTGTCACATTTTGTTTAGTGTGGTCATTACGTCAACTTGGTAACTGTAACCCACAGCTGTAATCAAACAGAATGTAGCTTCTTTTTTATTTTATTTTAATTCTCAGACAAAAGGTTTATCATTGTTACTTTTGTAAAGACATCTGTTGGCCTTGTTTTAGTCATTTATTTTTATATATATGATTATTGTTCATTTAAAAATGTTATTTTTAGTTTTTTTCCTGTGATGTGGTTTACTTCTTCAATATTATATACCAGTGCTGCATCTGAGGACTTTTAAAAATGCCTAAAATGGGATATATTGTATTATAATGAGTGTTTAGTGCCAAGGTTGTACTCAGTGATCAAATATGTATATTCTGTACTAGACACATATATAAAAAGAAACAATCACTTGAAGGAGCTCTTGAGCAGTCAAAGGTATCTAGCTTTGGGGTAAAATTCTTTGTCTCTTGAAAGTAAAAATAAATAAAAATAAGATGACCTATTGACAAATATTAATTATTTGCTAAATAAAATGAAACAAGTCAAACAAGCAAGTTCGTCTAATATTTATATTTCTTTAAATCTCACCATCTATGCTTACTATTAATATAATTATGTTAAGTGACCCTAAAAAAATAATAGTGTTACCTAATTATATAAATATAAATTGTATTATATTATTATACTATATTATTCAAATATTGCATTTATATAAAAAATAATACATTACTACAATAATTCTAAAAATATTATGTAAAATTGTGTATAAAAACTTGAAGATGTATAATATGTACCTTTAAATTAAAATAAATGGACTCCAAACACAATGTCTATATGTTAGTTTACAGTTCTGGTCATGGGAAACTGACCACACACTGGAAAGGGGCGGAGCACAATCGCTTATGCTGATGAAAGTGGGAGGGTTGTGGGCGGAGCGTTGCCACAGTTAGAGGACTCTTGAACTGCATTAGTAGTGCGCCATCGTGCTTTGAGCAGTCAGTACGCTAAGACCAGCTCGTCAGGATTCCCTCTATTTGTCCTCTTTAATCACTTTTGATTATCCATAAACGCGTGGTTGCCACATAAAGCTGTCTAAAGTTTGAAGGATATTGGAAACATTTGTTAGGCTGAGCCTGTTTTGTTATTATTCACTTCTCTTTTGTTTGGAGTGGGATTCCATTGAACTTGGTCCATTGTTGTTTGGATGAGAGCTCAACTTTGGCATTGAGCTCCTGGAATCCAATACTACGGAGCAAACAGTGGTAAGACTTTACGTTTACATACATAATTTTGTTTGTGCGACATATTCTAAAAGGTCCCCATCAGACTTTAAATAGAGTACACTGTGTTTTAGATACAATGAAGCATTTGCTCTTCAGGTGTCTTCATGATATAATTTTTTTATACAGATCTTTCTTATATCCTGCAGTTGTCTATGAATCAAGGTCGACAGGTATCTCATTCATTTGAATTGTCAAATTGACTTAACAACTCCAGATTTTTACAATTTGATGTGTTAATGCTCAGACATTCCTCTACTGTGTGTATTTGCTGTATCTACCATAGTATTTCCCTTTTTAGGCTTATTTTACCTTAAAATGCATGCATTAATAATTAACTGTATGTATTCATTATATTAGAACTGTATTTCTGGGATATATATATATATATTTATTTTTTGTTGGATTAACCCAATAATTAAATATTAAATGGTAATAAGTTAATGTATAATGTTTATTAATACCCATTTATATAATAATAAATTTATTTCATTTATTTTTCTGCTTATTGCATCTTATTTGATATTTAAAATGTTTGCAGAATTAATTCTCTTTCGTGGCTTTTTAAGGGATATTTGTAGTACGCTGACTATGGCTTTTTATACTTAATATATGGACAGATCTTCATTGCTCCTATTAAATCATTTCTTTACAGCCAAGATCATTTTACCAAACCTATCTGCATTTCACCTTTCAGATTGGAAATTTTGTAGACTGCCAGTGCACCAAGAGTGTGAAGTTGAGTTAGTAATTAACAAGTGGTGTCTAATGCGGGTCTTCGACGTGCTGCTTGTCATGATGGCAATTGAAAGGGAAAATGTGGAGCTTGTGATTTGAGTCATTAGTATAGTGGTGCTAAATGCCTGGTTGGAGCTTGAAACTTATGTTAGCTTGCTGCTTGCATCTGAAGTGAGAAAAAAGTTGTAGAATTGTTGCACTTAAACAGAATGAAGTGTTGCGTAAGTACTTGTAGGAATGAAAAGTCCACGTTGCAATGTAACGGAATCCAAGTGAAGTATTCCAAGAACCTCTTGTGGATTTCAGATGCATTTCCAAATACATTGTCCTGAGCCCATTGGTCACATCTCTTGCATATACATATGGTCAGACAGCTGCATTTTCACAGTTCGTTAATCTAATGGCCCAAACTGTTGTTTGCAACAAACTGGCAAGCACTCTTAGTGTTTGTTAAAGTTTATCAGAGTGAAATTGATTGACCCTAATGGGTTGTCTCAACAGCACAATCAACTTTGATTATTCTGGGGTTGGACTCTTGAAGTTTATTTCTTGAGTGTTGTGTGGTCCAGAGCATTGACCCTTAACCTTTTGACATTTTTGTCATTCCTGGTATCATATTTGTGAAAGGGTGCTTCATCAGTGTCTCTGAGCAACACTGCTGCCAGAGCTTCTGCCAGGTCCCAAATAATTTTGGTGTATGCCTGGAGTCAAAGCTGCCTGTTAATATCCTGAGCTCATTTTATATTCAAGTTAGGAGGCAGCAGAAAGACATTTTCTGTCTAATGTAGCCTGGGAGATGTAGGCCAGGTCATACTGTGTGTGTGTGTGTGTGTGTGTGTGTATGTTTTAAGGCCAACCTGCTAAATGGATGGATAAATGCAGGTGTGTTCTTTTTCACCCTTTTTTTCTTTCCTCGTTTTCTCTTGACACTAATTCTCTGCTCCATCATGCCATTGCTTAGTGATGCAGCCCTCTGTTCAAATTTAGAAAAAAGTGCAGTTTTTAGATTTCACATTGATTTGAAATGCATCAGCAACATCTTGTTCAATGCTTGTTGTACAGCTCTAGTGAGTAAGTGTGTGATGCAGCTGGCTGTCTTCCCGTCCACTGCTGATGTAATGTGATTTGTCTGCAGCACTGAGGTGTGTTATGTGAGCGTTTGCGACGCTTGTCAATATGAACAATTCTTCGTGTACAAACATCACTGTGCTGTCTTGTGACTCAGCAGCATGAGTCAGTTGTGCTCTCAGATAGACTCATGCCTCCTGCGATGTGATCAGCCCAGCTGTCGACACACACTCTGGGAGGTCGATTGTCTGCATTTAAAGGGAATAACGTGGAACCTGGGGGCTTTGAAAGCTTAACCTTCCTAAATTTAGCCCACAGGTTTGTGTGTAAGTTGTTCGTAATGATGGTTAGTAATCATGGGTGTTCCCGGCCTTTCTAGATGACAAAACTTCAACACCCTCCCATCCAGTCTGTGTCATAGATGTTTGACGCTTTTTGTTGTTTAAGCTAAAACACTTGTTAAGACAGAACTATACTATAGGCTGTATGATTTAACTTTTATATCAATATTTGATGATAATATTGATCTGTTTTGGTTTAACATGCAATACTGTTCTGTAATATTTTATAAATTGACTCTTATGCTCCCCAAATCTGCATTTATTTATTCCAAAATACAGTTAAAAAACATAAAATTGTAAAATATTACCTAAATGTAAACCTTTTTTTTAATTTTTATATATTTTAAAATATAATTGATTCATGTTACGCAGTGTTGAGTAGTACTCAAGACTTGGATTCGTTCTCGAGACCATATTTTATTTTAACTTATCGTGGACTTGGGTGCATTTTGACTCTGTATTAACTTGGACTCAAAAAAAAATATTAGGAATCAGACTTATTCCCAAATCTACTCGAGTCACAATCAAAAAAGATTTTTACTGTATGTTAATATTTCTTTAAATCGATGTATGATTGACACGTTCAATGATTTATTTTTTTTAATTTTTTTTTTTGTGACGTGAGATGTTAGCGTAACGTTAGTGCAGAGGCAGCAGGACTTAGGTCAGGATGTCTCATTATGATGGATATTTTAGTGCCACGTTGAAAAAAAAATTAAGAATACAAGATTAAAGTCGTAATATTTTGAGAATAAAGTAAAAGTTACTAAAAGTCGAAATATTACTGAATAAAGTAAACAATTCATTTAATTGTTTCACACAAAATCCAGCAATCTGATCATTAAAGATCTTGAAAACACATTATTGTAAGACACATATTTGGTTTTGCTATAAAACTGATTTTGAAAGCGGAGACATAAAAGTAGGCATTCAAAAGCACAAATCTCTTACTATTGCATGGCTGGTGCACTACAAATAGCTAATGCAATGAAAGATATGAAATGTTATTTCCAAGCATACTGTCCTGCGAGTATGAAACATGGTATGAAATCTGCTAATAATCGCCATACAATATTCACAACATATATACGCTATATAATATAATATATAATATACACAACAATATTCAAATCCGGTGGCCTGCAACTTCTCCCGGTGCTCTCAATCTGGCACATTTACATGCGCAATAAAGGCCTACTTTCAAAATAATATAACTTTAATTTATACTTTTTAAATTCTTGAAACATTTAGACTTTATTCTCGTAGTATTACGACTTTAATCTCGTAATCTTTTTCTCTTTTTTTTTTTTTTTTTTTACGTGGCACTAAAATGCCGTCGTGTCTCATGAATTTAGCACATTAACTTTTTAAAACGTCTTGTTACATCTATTATTCAGTTTGCATGTAAGAGCCACAAAGAGTTTGTGTTGCAGTAAGCCTCATTCTGCAAAAGAAACATTCTGTGATATATGGCCTCTTTACCCTTAACTGATAATATTTGTTAAACCTTTATCAAGTAAATAAGATACAGTGTACATGCCATGTTATATTTTATATACTATTTGAGTATGGTACCAATTTTATTGTTTCACCAAACATTTTACACACTCTTGAAGATTGCTTTAGGTCTTGTCTCAAACCCAATCTCTTTGGTCTTGGTGTTGACTCAGACTCAACCCTCTCTGAACTCGATCTTGACTCGGACTCGGATCTTGACTTGGATTAGAATGAGCTGGTCTCAACTACAACTACTGCTGTAATGCAAAACTGGATTTTCAGCATAATTACTCCAGTCTTTAGTGTCACATGATCCTTCAGAAATAATTTGAATACATTGCTCAAATTTATGAATAGGAAGTTCAAAAGGGCTTGAAATAAAAAAATATATATATTTGTAACATAATTTATTTAACAGTGTTATGCTGGACAGTCTAAAAAAAAAAGTAATATTTTTGTATTCTTGAAATTTGTAAAAATATAAATTAATTTTATTCTTTATTTATTATAATTATTATTAGGCTACATATTAATTTTATAATTTGTTTAATATTATTTTGATGCAAAATCACTTTTGAGCAGCACACTTTTCACTATACAATGACAGGAAACGGCTGTGAGATATTGTTAG
Organism: Carassius auratus; assembly: GCF_003368295.1. NCBI lineage: Eukaryota > Metazoa > Chordata > Actinopteri > Cypriniformes > Cyprinidae > Carassius > Carassius auratus. The sequence goes on from NW_020528504.1 coordinate 201,719, forward strand.
CTTTTATTTAGAAGACTTTGAACTGGGGAAAACTGTATTGCATTCATATCAGAACTCAAGGGAAAGTAACTATTTTAACCACGGCTCTTGCCAAGAGTCCGTAATTTTCTCCTCTCCTTGTGAACTTTGCATTATTTGCGTCAAGCCAGCTGAGACCTCAGGAATCTGACATACTATGGCAAAGAAACATATTCCTCTGAAA
>NW_020528505.1:0-23850 GCF_003368295.1 Carassius auratus
TTTTTTTTTTTTTTTTTTTTTTTTTTTTTTGATGATCAATATATATCAGATGTTTTGTGATCGAATGAATAAACAATCATTTTCACCGAACTCACACTTGTCAGCCATGATTGTGTTTCCTTTTTAACACCCATTTAAGCCAAAGTTTTGTCAATTCAGAAACTTCTACTGTATTAATGGTAAACTTTAGTTGGGTTCATTCTTAAGATGAACTAGCCACAAATTTGATCAATAAAAATAATTGATCTTTTTTTTTTTTTTTTTTTTTTAAAAGACATCTCTTATGCTGACCAATATAGTATGTAATATTATGATATTATCAAGATATTAGGTAATATTTTAAAATATTATTACAATTTAAAACAAAAATTGTAATATATTTTAAAATTCAATGGACTCCCGTGACCTCAAAACTCATTACCTTTTTAGAAATAATTTTAATATGCTGATTTGAAGCTTAAGAAGCATTTTTTATTATCGCCAATTTTATAAACAGTTGTGCTACATAATACTTTTGTGGAAACTGTGAATTTTCAAGATTCTTTAAAGAACAGAAACTCAAAGAACAGCATCAACAGATCAATTTAATGCATCCTTGCTGAAAAAAATATTAATTTATAAAATAAAATAAATAAATAAATAAATAAAAATCTTACTGACCACAAACTTTTGAACATCAGTATGTATATATATATATATATATATATATATATAATATATATATAATGTAAAATTAAATCAATAATGGATACAAATAGAATGTGACATAAAACATGCGACCCAATTGTCAAAGTGACAAATAATGATTATTTTTTTATGTTACTTCTGGTTTTGTTGCTTGATCCCGGACACCTCCTTAAATCATCTCCCTCTTGAAATTGAGATTGTTGAAGTGATTTTGTCTCCATCATTCATTCTTTTCTCTTTTTCCACCCCAGGGCAGTGACAGTGAATACGAGGTAGAACCCAACAGACAGAAGACACATTCATTCGTCAACCACTACATCAGTGACCCTACCTACTACAACTCCTGGCGCAGACAGCAGAAGGGAATCTCCCGAGCGCAGGCCTACAACTACACTGAGTCAGAGTCTGGAGAGGCCGAACCCTGCGCTCCTCCACCGCCTCTGCCCCCTCTACCCCCTCTGCCCCCGTTCCCCCCACAGCTCAGTTCCCCTACGCCCCAGAGCCAGTCCCAGACTGGCAGTCTTTTTAGACCCAAGGGCAGCCGGACTCCCACTCCATCCCAGCAGAGCTCCAACCCACCCAGTCAGCACAGCACACTTTATCGTCCCCCAAGCAGCTTGGCCCCAGGCTCCCGGGCCCCCATCGCTGGCTTCTCCTCCTTTGTTTGATCGAATGAAGATATCGGTACATGAAAATTCAAAACGAAGGCAGGGGATCTCTTACTTTCCACAACAGCTGTTCAAACTCACGTCTGTTGAAGAATGACAACAAACATCAGCCCTGGATCTGTTGTGCTTTACTTGTCATTGCAAGCTGATCTTTATTTTTGTATACTTTTCTTTGATCACAGTTTTTTGTTTAGTTTTTAGTTTTTTGTTTGTTTATTTGCTTGTGTGTGTTCAGCGTGTTTTGCTTATAATGAAAGACAATCACTTGGAAAGGACACATAACCGCATCAGTGAGCTTTGTTGTTTTGGTTTGAGTTTTCTGTGCTGTCTAAACAAACTGCATGACTATTTTATTGTTCGAACAATTCCTTTCGTTTGCTTTTTCATTTTGTTGTTATTGGTTCTTTTGTTTAATTGAGTTCCACAAAAGTGTACAACACCAACACCAAGTTACGAATGCTGGACAAAGCACCGACACATGAAAAATAATTTAAAAGGCAATGGAGAAAATCTCCAGCACTTGGACCACATCAAGACAAATGCTAAATGGTGGTTTTGGACTGTGGTATTTTTGTTCTTACGCAGATAACAAAGTACTGCGGTGATTACGAGAGGTTAAAGTTCATTTGACTAGAGACTATGATCTGATAAAGACCCGCCTGCACTTATCACGTTTGAGTTGGAAAGCCAGCATCATTTATTGATGTCACAGTTTTCACCAGTGCTCTGAAAAGGCCAAAGGTCAAATTAAGTGCTTCATGCTAATCTGTGTATTGAATGTTTTTCGGAGGTAAAATGTAGATTGTTTGTAAAGTTGAGCACGAGTATATTTTCCATTGTAAAACTTATGGAAGGCCAAATATGTAAGAGTCTGATTCACTATGATATATTATTATACTATTGTTCTGGATTCATTCATATTCAGAGCTATTCATGTTAGCAGCAGGTGTGTATGTGTGTATGTGGTGGGCGGAAAATGTGTTGCTCCTTTTGATTTGACTCTATGATGTCATCCTGAGCTTCAGGTTGCACTTCTGCCGAGCAAACAGTAACGTTGGACACTAACGTCAATAAACAGTAGCGGATATCGGATATTTGCCAGCATCTCAGATGGAGCTGGATGTCAAACATACCAATCACCTTCAGGTTTTTTCCTTTCCTGATCATCTGGCAAGACCTAACGTCATAGAAGCTGACAACTTTTCAAAGATTGTGCAACCAAGCAAATGCATTGTACCTGTGTACTTCGGATTTTTCACCACTTTGCTTTGGCGCGGCTTTTCAGAGTTACTGAAGATAAAAGAAAATGGACTAAGGGACCCAACACGATGCCAACAGAGAACTAAACGGCACTTGCACAGCTTCTTGTGAGGTTTAATGATGTTGTTTGCTCTTTCCTTTCCGTGAAGTGATTTTACTGTCTGTATAAACAAGGTCATTCACATGCTCAGTCTGCCTGAACACAGTATATTCCTAAATAAATTATGTTTTCTGCAAACGTTATTGGTTTGAACATTGAAAGAGCGCGAGAAATTAGCATTCATGGTTGTGAGTGACTTACGTAGGAGAGATAAAGTGGGTAACGTAGGAGAGAGAGTGGGTAAATCTAAGTAAAGTGTCCTTAAAATTACATTACTTTAGCTGTTGAGTCTTACCAGAGGCACTATGACTACGTCTTAGCCAGGAGCAACTAAAGAAAACAAGCAATATAAAAGTTCCTATTCCATATAGATCTGAGTTTTTGTCCTAACCAATCAGAATTGTATTGGTGCTAGTACAGTTGTTAAACCAACATAGCCATAAGAAGCTGGATAACCATGAGCTTCCCAACTGGTTAACCGAGGAATTCTTGCTGGTTAAAAATCCTGTCAAAATGTACTCACAACCATGTCGTTCCAAACCTGTATGAATTTCTTTCTGCTGCAAAATATAAAAGAAGCTATTTTGAAGAATGTTGGTATCACAATCATTTCGGTTCCAAATGTACTTTCATTATTTGGACAATAAATACAATGAAAGTCAATGGGAAATTAAACTCTCTAGTTAGCATGGGGAAATTTGTAGCAGGAAACTTGTTGCACCTGGTTAATACAGAGTAATTTGGCCCTGAGAACAACAGAGGTAGCCACATATTGCAGAGGTGATAAAAACATCACACTAGTTTACCATTTTAGGAATAACTCCATGTGGATCAGGGGCTTAAGTTGTGCTTCAGACAGATGACGATAAATACACATAGCATTTATTAGAGTTTGTGAATTTATTAGGCTTAATTAGCTACTATCTTTATTGAACAAAGGTTTTGCCAGGTAGGATGCATTCTTGGATGTGTTCCTAGATCTTTTGTTGGTCCTGGAACAACATTCAGGTCCAACAAACATATTCCAAACTACGTTTCATGGGAATATACCTTGGCCAAATGTGCAAGTCTGCAATTGCAGACCCTAACCCTACCTTAACCCTAACTCTGAAGTCTGGTAGTACTGATATATTGTTGCTCCAGGGCCAACAGAGATGTACTACTTGGAAAAATCACCATCACAGAATGAGTTTTATTATTTCATATTTTTGCATTCTTTTGTACTAACAATCCAAAAATCCATCTTAACTCTCTGATGGATATATATGTGGCCTGTCACTCAAAGTTTCCCATCCTGTTTCTCTGGTTGGGTTAATGAGAGCGGATAAATCAGATCAGCAGACCTGTGAAATCTTGTTATGTTGGAAGCATCTGTTGCCTCCAGCCAGCTTATAGTCTCACTGCTCTTTCAAGTTCAGAGAGAATAAAGCCAGTCAGTCATGATTCAATTTATATTCTGATCTAATTGATATCCATTTTCATTTTTGTGGTGACAACTGCAGAAGTGATATGAACTCTTTCCACTTTTTTTCCTTACAAATTGCTTTTTTCCATCCTGAGTATGGCACGAATGAGACAGAAACCCCTGTATTTATACATTAATGATGTCAGAGGCAAAACAGAACAGGAATGTATCTAAATGGAGGGAGATTCCATTTCATATTCATTCCTGCGTAAGTCAGCCTTGTGTCCTATTAAACCTAATTTCCTGCTTAAAGATAACTGTCTTGATTTAAATATAGCAGATTAACTAATATAACAGCATAATGGGAAATGTTGGGTCCTAAACATGTTCCAAAGAACATGACTTCAGTGGAGTCTTCACAATAAGAAATGTCAAATCAAGCACAGGTGTTTCTGAGCATTGCATACCTGAAGTCAACTAAAATGACTTCTGACAGATACATGATTAATGTACACCAGTCAAACACATATAAATGGAAAATATGCCTATATAATCTTGAGTTATATCAGGATTGTGAGTGCAGCATGTCATGCTATGTGTTTAGATGTTATTCTAAATGTAAAGACATTATCTGAACGTCTGTTTTCAAGTTATCAATCTAAAAAAAGATTTTTATTTTACCCTTTATTTCTTCTTCTTATTATTATTCTTTGTTTTTTATTTTACTTTATGCAATCAGGTCAGAAATTAGCAGAGTTAGCATCTGGGCAACAATTCAATGTTTTATTCAAAGGTACTTTCTTCAAAGGTACTTCATTCTTGCTTAAACCATCTGCTATCACTTCCTGTTTGAGGTTTCGCCTTTGAATTTCGTTAATTAATAAATGATATTATGTCCCTCTTTTACAGAAGGGTAATATGCACCCTGTTGAGATCAAACAACTGGATAAATGCTTTTGATGGCAATTATAGAGTAGAGTTTTACCACTATAGGAGCTCATTGATCAGCCCGTTTGCTAGCACTATAAAGGACATGTCAGGAAGTAATCACCCATTTGAAAAGTTATGGGAATTTTTTGACCACTTTGGTGGCTTTTTATATGTAGGTTTGAAGGGAAGACTGACAGTAAAAAAATTTGTAAATGTGTAGTGCTTTACAGCTCTATTATATACAAAGCATGCATATTCCTGCCTTAAACTTTAGGTGGGCCATTTGGCTTTCCATATACCTGAAATATTCATACTTAGATGTTATTTGTTCATTTGAATGTTATTTTGTCAGTTTTTGGTTATTACGCTCTTCTTGATCCCTGAGGTGATGTACTGGTTGGAGGCAATGAGAGAGTGAGAATGAACGAATGTTTAGATCTGCCACATTTATTTCTTTGCTGCCGGGATGAGGGAGATTTATCGTGCAGATATATTGTACAAAATAAACTAATTTTTGTCTCTTTTTTTTAGAGTGATTGTGGGAATTTTAACACATTTTGCCTTTCAGAGCTGTGTAGAACTTAAGCCAAAATAAGTGTTTTGAAAACGGAGCTTAAACGAAGGTCCATTCAGATTTAAGTTTATTTTTGTCATGTTAAGGTGTTCAAAGGGCCTGCATTTCATTGTATGTCGGTTTGCAAATATGAGCACCGGAGTCGTATGTCACTATGAATCAGCCGGCTGGAGAGGATGTATGTGGTTGGGTTTGTCACATTTGTTTAGTGTGGTCATTACGTCAACTTGGTAACTGTAACCACAGCTGTAATCAAACAGAAATGTAGCTTCTTTTTTTATTTTATTTTAATTCTCAGACAAAAGGTTATCATTGTTACTTTTGTAAAGACATCTGTTGGCCTTGTTTTAGTCATTTATTTTTTATATATATGATATTTGTTCATTTAAAATGTTTATTTTTAGTTTTTTTCCTGTGATGTGGTTTACTTCTTCAATATTATATACCAGTGCTGCATCTGAGGACTTTTAAAAATGCCTAAAATGGGATATATTGTATTATAATGAGTGTTTAGTGCCAAGGTTGTACTCAGTGATCAAATATGTATATTCTGTACTAGACAACATATATAAAAAGAAACAATCACTTGAAGGAGCTCTTGAGCAGTCAAAGGTCATCTAGCTTTGGGTAAAATTCTTTGTCTCTTGAAAGTAAAAATAAATAAAAAATAAGATGACCTATTGACAAAATTATATTATTTGCTAAATAAAATGAAACAAAGTCAAACAAGCAAGTTCGTCTAATTATTTATATTTCTTTAAATCTCACCATCTATGCTTACTATTAATATAAATTATGTTAAGTGACCCTAAAATAAAGTGTTACCTAAATTATATAAATATAAATTGTATTATATTATTATACTATATTATTCAAATATTGCATTTATATAAAAAATAATACATTACTACAATAATTCTAAAAATATTATGTAAAATTGTGTATAAAAACTTGAAGATGTATAATATGTACCTTTAAATTAAAATAAATGGACTCCAAACACAATGTCTATATGTTAGTTTACAGTTCTGGTCATGGGAAACTGACCACACACTGGAAAGGGGCGGAGCACAATCGCTTATGCTGATGAAAGTGGGAGGGGTTGTGGGCGGAGCGTTGCCACAGTTAGAGGACTCTTGAACTGCATTAGTAGTGCGCCATCGTGCTTTGAGCAGTCAGTACGCTAAGACCAGCTCGTCAGGATTCCGCTCTATTTGTCCTCTTTAATCACTTTTGATTATCCATAAACGCGTGGTTGCCACATAAAGCTGTCTAAAGTTTGAAGGATATTGGAAACATTTGTTAGGCTGAGCCTGTTTTGTTATTATTCACTTCTCTTTTGTTTGGAGTGGGATTCCATTGAACTTGGTCCATTGTTGTTGGATGAGAAGCTCAACTTTGGCATTGAGGCTCCTGGAATCCAATACTACGGAGCAAACAGTGGTAAGACTTTACAGTTTACATACATAATTTTGTTTGTGCGACATATTCTAAAAGGTCCCATCAGAACTTTAAATAGAAGTACACTGTGTTTTAGATACAATGAAGCATTTGCTCTTCAGGTGTCTTCATGATATAATTTTTTTATACAGATCTTTCTTATATCCTGCAGTTGTCTATGAATCAAGGTCGGACAGGTATCTCATTCATTTGAATGTCAAATTGACTTAACAACTCCAGATTTTTACAATTTGAATGTGTTAATGCTCAGACATTCCTCTACTGTGTGTAATTTGCTGTATGTCTACCATAGTATTTCCCTTTTTTAGGCTTATTTTACCTTAAAATGCATGCATTAAATAATTAACTGTATGTATTCATTATATTAGAACTGTATTTCTAGGGATATATATATATATATTTATTTATTTTGTTGGATTAACCCAAATAATTAAAATATTAAATGGTAATAAGTTAATGTAATAATGTTTATTAATACCCATTTATATAATAATTAAATTTATTTCATTTATTTTTCTGCTTATTGCATCTTATTTGATATTTAAAATGTTTGCAGAATTAATTCTCTTTCGTGGCTTTTTAAGGGATATTTCGTAGTACGCTGACCTATGGCTTTTTATACTTAATATATGGACAGATCTTCATTGCTCCTATTAAATCATTTCTTTACAGCCAAGATCATTTTACCAAACCTATCTGCATTTCACCTTTCAGATTGGAAATTTTGTAGACTGCCAGTGCACAAGAGTGTGAAGTTGAGTTAGTAATTAACAAGTGGTGTCTAATGCGGGTCTTCGACGTGCTGCTTGTCATGATGGCAAACTGAAAGGGAAAATGTGGAGCTTGTGATTTTGAGTCATTAGTATAGTGGTGCTAAATGCCTGGTTGGAGCTTGAAACTTATGTTAGCTTGCTGCTTGCATCTGAAGTGAGAAAAAAGTTGTAGAATTGTTGCACTTTAAACAGAATGAAGTGTTGCGTAAGTACTTGTAGGAATGAAAAGTCCACGTTGCAATGTAACGGGAATCCAAGTGAAGTATTCCAAGAACCTCTTGTGGATTTCCAGATGCATTTTCCAAATACATTGTCCTGAGCCCATTGGTCACATCTCTTGCATAATACATATTGGTCAGACAGCTGCATTTTCACAGTTCGTTAATCTAATGGCCCAAACTGTTGTTTGCACAAAACTGGCAAGCACTCTAGTGTTGTTAAAGTTTATCAGAGTGAAATTGATTGACCCTAATGGGTTGTCTCAACAGCACAATCAACTTTTGATTATTCTGGGTTGACTCTTGAAGTTTATTTCTTGAGTGTTGTGTGGTCCAGAGCATTGACCCTTAACCTTTTGACATTTTTGTCATTCCTGGTATCAATATTTGTGAAAGGGTGCATCAGTGTCTCTGAGCAACACTGCTGCCAGAGCTTCTGCCAGGTCCAAATAATTTGGTGTATGCCTGGAGTCAAAGCTGCCTGTTAATATCCTGAGCTCATTTTAATATTCAAGTTAGGAGAGCAGGCAGAAAGACATTTCTGGTCTAAATTGTAGCCTGGGAGATGTAGGCCAAGGTCATACTGTGTGTGTGTGTGTGTGTGTGTGTGTATGTTTTAAGGCCAACCTGCTAAATGGATGGATAAATGCAGTGTGTTCTTTTTCCACCCTTTTTTTTCTTTCCTCGTTTTCTCTCTGACACTAATTCTCTGCTCCATCATGCCATTGCTTAGTGATGCAGCCTCTGTTCAAATTAGAAAAAAGTGCAGTTTTTAGATTTCACATTGATTTGAAATGCATCAGCAACATCTTGTTCAATGCTTGTGTGTACAGCTCTAGTGAGTAAGTGTGTGATGCAGCTGGCTGTCTTCCCGTCCACTGCTGATGTAATGTGATTTGTCTGCAGCACTGAGGTGTGTATGTGAGCGTTTGCGACGCTTGTCAATATGAACAATTCTTCGTGTACAAACATCACTGTGCTGTCTTGTGACTCAGCAGCATGAGTCAGTTGTGCTCTCAGATAGACTCATGCCTCCTGCGATGTGATCAGCCCAGCTGTCGACACACACTCTGGGAGGTCGATTGTCTGCATTTAAAGGGAATAACGTGGAACCTGGGGGCTTTGAAAGCTTAACCTTCCTAAATTTAGCCCACAGGTTTGTGTGTAAGTTGTTCGTAATGATGGTTAGTAATCATGGGTGTTCCCGGCCTTTCTAGATGACAAAACTTCAACACCCTCCCATCCAGTCTGTGTCATAGATGTTTGACGCTTTTTGTTGTTTAAGCTAAAACACTTGTTAAGACAGAACTATACTATAGGCTGTATGATTTAACTTTTATATCAATATTTGATGATAATATTTTATGATCTGTTTTGGTTTAACATGCAATACTGTTCTGTAATATTTTATAAATTGACTCTTATGCTCCCCAAATCTGCATTTATTTATTCCAAAATACAGTTAAAAAACATAAAAATTGTAAAATATTACCTAAATGTAAACCTTTTTTTTAATTTTTATATATTTTAAAATATAATTGATTCATGTTACGCAGTGTTGAGTACTCAAGACTTGGATTCGTTCTCGAGACCATATTTTATTTTAACTTATCGTGGACTTGGGTGCATTTTGACTCTGTATTAACTTGGACTCAAAAAAAATATTAGGAATCAGACTTATTCCCAAATCTACTCGAGTCACAATCAAAAAAGATTTTTACTGTATGTTAATATTTCTTTAAATCGATGTATGATTGACACGTTCAATGATTTATTTTTTTTAATTTTTTTTTTTGTGACGTGAGATGTTAGCGTAACGTTAGTGCAGAGGCAGCAGGACTTAGGTCAGGATGTCTCATTATGATGGATATTTTAGTGCCACGTTGAAAAAAAAAATTAAGAATACAAGATTAAAGTCGTAATATTTTGAGAATAAAGTAAAAGTTACTAAAAGTCGAAATATTACTGGAATAAAGTAAACAATTCATTTAATTGTTTCACACAAAATCCAGCAATCTGATCATTAAAGATCTTGAAAAACACATTATTGTAAGACACATATTTGTGTTTTGCTATAAAACTGATTTTGAAAGCGGAGACATTAAAAGTAGGCATATCAAAAGCACAAATCTCTTACTATTGCATGGCTGGTGCACTACAAATAGCTAATGCAATGAAAGATATGAAATGTTATTTCCAAGCATACTGTCCCTGCGAGTATGAAACATGGTATGAAATCTGCTAATAATCGCACATACAATATTCACAACATATATACGCTATATAATATAATATATAATATACACAACAATATTCAAATCCGGTGGCCTGCAACTTCTCCCGGTGCTCTCAATCTGGCACATTTACATGCGCAATAAAGGCCTACTTTCAAAATAATATAACTTTAATTTATACTTTTTAAATTCTTGAAACATTTAGACTTTATTCTCGTAGTATTACGACTTTAATCTCGTAATCTTTTTCTCTTTTTTTTTTTTTTTTTTTTACGTGGCACTAAAATGCCGTCGTGTCTCATGAATTTAGCACATTAACTTTTTAAAACGTCTTGTTACATCTATTATTCAGTTTGCATGTAAGAGCCACAAAGAGTTTGTGTTGCAGTAAGCCTCATTCTGCAAAAGAAACATTCTGTGATATATGGCCTCTTTACCCTTAACTGATAATATTTGTTAAACCTTTATCAAGTAAATAAGATACAGTGTACATGCCATGTTATATTTTATATACTATTTGAGTATGGTACCAATTTTATTGTTTCACCAAACATTTTACACACTCTTGAAGATTGCTTTAGGTCTTGTCTCAAACCCAATCTCTTTGGTCTTGGTGTTGACTCAGACTCAACCCTCTCTGAACTCGATCTTGACTCGGACTCGGATCTTGACTTGGATTAGAATGAGCTGGTCTCAACTACAACTACTGCTGTAATGCAAAACTGGATTTTCAGCATAATTACTCCAGTCTTTAGTGTCACATGATCCTTCAGAAATAATTTGAATACATTGCTCAAATTTATGAATAGGAAGTTCAAAAGGGCTTGAAATAAAAAAAATATATATATTTGTAACATAATTTATTTAACAGTGTTATGCTGGACAGTCTAAAAAAAAAAGTAATATTTTTGTATTCTTGAAATTTGTAAAAATATAAATTAATTTTATTCTTTATTTATTATAATTATTATTAGGCTACATATTAATTTTATAATTTGTTTAATATTATTTTGATGCAAAATCACTTTTGAGCAGCACACTTTTCACTATACAATGACAGGAAACGGCTGTGAGATATTGTTAGCTTTTATTTAGAAGACTTTGAACTGGGGAAAACTGTATTGCATTCATATCAGAACTCAAGGGAAAGTAACTATTTTAACCACGGCTCTTGCCAAGAGTCCGTATATTTATCTCCTCTCCTTGTGAACTTTGCATTATTTGCGTCAAGCCCAGCTGAGACCTCAGGAATCTGACATACTAGAGGCAAAGAAACATATTCCTCTGAAAGCGAACCTCCTGCTGCCCTACAGGCTGACCCCCACTGTCACTGGGCAATGAGCCAGTTCTCCTGATTCCAAGAAGGCCAAAACCCTGTAGCGTTGAGTCCGCTGGAATCCTGTCATACGACCTTGTTTAACTTTCTGTTAACTAGTGTAGCTTGCAGTCTTCATTAACTCACTTGATATCAATCCGTGCTGCCTCTCTGTTTTCACAACTAAAGAAGCTATGATATGTTTTCCTAGAAAATGATTCACTTCCCATTTCAACTTTTTTAATAAAACCTCGACCAATGGTTAAAAGTTAACTATTCATGTTCTATGTAGTGAACTCGTGTTGATGAACATTGATAAAGAACTCGTTCCTTCACATACTCCAGCCTGATGTAACCCATGCGCTTAAGTAACCTTTGGTTTCAAGATGACGACTGTCGAATTTCAGACTGAGATTCATTGTTTTCTTATTTCAGCCACCCTCATTTTTGAGATGACAAAATCATGATAACTGTGTTTTGGATCGTGTTGAAAGGTGTGAAACCGGTTTAAGTCACTGCTATCGTGTAGCAGCTAAAAAGATATTCCTTTGAGCTGAAGACAGAATTTTTTCTCAGGGTTGAGCTGAACATTTTTGGAGTGACAGTATTAGCATCACTCCCTGTCAAAGTAGCTCTCGACTTGAGTTTCTCGTTTCTCTTTTAGTCAAAACCTCGAAGCACATTATTTCTAATAATTGGCACAGCCCAACAATTAGTCTTGTCACATTTCACACAGCTTTGTAATGCTGTAACAATTTCTTTGGGTTTTAGTACTCTTTTAATGCTTTGTTTATCCACTAAAATAAAACCAGAGCCAATGATGATAATCGCCATAATTTCCAAAGCCATTTTGTTTGGACGCTTGCTTGTGGTACTTGTGTTTCACACAGTGAGAAAGGGGAAAAAAAAACATTTGTTTCTTACTGTCTTTTTTTCATTCCTTTATTCTTCCTCCATCACTCACTTCTTTCTCTTGAATAGAGTAACAGGTGGTCTCCCTCAAGCATGTGGCTGGTGAAAAGAGAAAAGGAGGAATTCTTTTCTCTATTAGTGTCCATTCCCATTCCAGATGCTCTTGGCTTCACTTGAGTAATCCAATATCCTTATAGATCCATAACATATGCCCTCTGTCACTATGTCATTATGTCATTATGGCTCAAAGTTACCCACAAATGCAACCCGAATTCATGGCGACGTAACCAGTACATGTGTGGAAAAATCATGTGCGGCCTTTTAGAATGTTTATATTTCCAGAGATGACTAGCAATTCAGCAGTTTGTTGTATTCAAAATAGACCAACAATTGACCTTTCACTAAGCTCCGCCCACCTTAAGTTTGACTAACTTGCCATAGAATAGAAGTGGTCCTTCCTTGTGCTATACATTATCATAAGTAACCCTCTATGCTTTGCACAGAACAGCACCCTGGATGGATGACCCTGTATTGCGTTGTGTTGTGAGGAGCAAACTCAACTTGTATCACAATCTCAAAGATAATAGTTTAATTTCATTAGTAGCTATGGCCATATTAGATACATTTATCCTCCTTGTGTTTGTGTAAAGGAATTGGCTCATACTTCAAATGATTTCTTCGTTAAGCTCTATTTCTGTGGCCTGTTTATTTAAGCCTATTGTGATCGCTGTGACTTCCACAGTTTCAGTGTCTCTGAGGGCAGACAGTTGGGCGTTTCCAGAGGCCTTGTCCTGTGGAGGATCACTTCAATGCTTCAGTAAACTCCGACAGTAGGTCAGCGTGTGTGTTGAAGGTAGAGTGTTGTATTGATCGGCTCAGTCATGCTTCTAATTTTAAACGGCAGGAATCAATCTTGGTCTTTAAGTGTTGTTGATTTCAGATTAAGTGATTAAGGCAGTATTTAACGTGATTGCTAGTCCAGAAAGTAACTAAATGATGCTATTGAAACTACATTTACCAAAGGCACTGCCTATACTGTCATGATAAACACCAAAACTGTAGAGTGGCTCTAATATGCATTAACCACTATTGCCACCATCATTGTTTTCTTGGCAACCACTGTAAATATTTGTAATGGTGACTTTGCAATCGATTCAGCTTTGAGAAATAGTTTTTAGTCACTGAACTAATTTGGAGATACTCTTCTTTTGTGACCAGGAACATCTGGTTTGAAGAGTAAAGTGAGGCCTTGCTCTTTTCAGACCTGCTAGAGCTGAACCGCACTGACAGATGTATGCTAGCAATCAGTGCATGAAACACGTCATGCGTGCAATGTATGCTTACATAAACAAAGACTGCTGTCACCATGCTGAGTCACCCCTTAAAAGGATTAACATGGGTTTATTATCTGATGAAAAGTCATGTATGAGAATGCTTTTGTTTCAGGTTTTTTTTTTTTTTTAAGTTAATTGGCATTGCGTCATTGCAGGACAGTTGTCTGATGCTTTGTAGATGACGTCAATTACTACAATTATGAGTTTCTGACTAGTAAAACTTGTTCATGTCTTTTCAATCTTTTAATTATAAGTAAGAAAGAATGGAATAAAGAGCTCTGACTGCTTCCAACTTGTTGTGATGAATTAGGTCTTAACTGTTTAAGGTGTTTATTTGGCTATATTTTCGTCTGCCGTGACTTTTATTAAACAGGGCCCTATGAAATTTTTTCCCAAATTCTGTTTTTTCCATTAAATTTTTCCATTTACGTTTTAATGATTAAATTGCATTTTATTAATCAAAAAGCATGTCTTGTTAATTGAAAATATGGGACTTACTGTATCAAAATAACAATTTATTAAAAGTATAACCAAAATTTAATTTTTAAGGCCTTATGAAATGTTTATATTTAAATAACAGTAGTTTTAATAATAATTGTATTAGTTGTACTATCACTATTACATTAAGTAAAATATTTCTGTCACAGTTTCTTCAAGTTAAACCAAACTTTTGTTTTGACGGGTTGCTGTGAAGACATTTACATTTCTGTTTTTTGATATGGTAATAGTTTTTCTCAAACGAAATGGTAAAATGATGATGAAGTGGCTCCCATAGCAGTTCTAGAGATTATTTTCATCTGTTCATGTGCTCATATATTAAGGCAGCAGAGGCTGAAAACATATGTAGTAAATGAAACCACACATCTGAACTATTAGCTATTTATGTAACTATTTCTCTAAAAAAAATATTCAAAATTAGGTTAAATTTATGTTCAGCATGACTTCCGAGATACGCCGAAGTGATGAATGATAACAATTGCTTTTGTTTGTATAAAACTAACACGGCAGCGAAGTTGTATATGTATGATGTTCCCAGTAAGTTTGTGTTTCAGGTGCAAAGGATTGTGGGAGTTCTTGTTGTGGGTTGTGTGAGTGTGTATTTTTAGGTCATTCAGACTGGATTGTTTCAGCTGAAAGTATTTGGTGGTTTCTCTGTAAATGTATAATCTGGTTCAGTCTTTGAGAGGATCTAAAAAGTCATTAATCACTGAATGGTGCAACTTTGGGTTTCTCAAGCTTCTTGTGTATTGTTCTGATGGCGATGGGGAATTCCTACTAGCAAAACAGAAAGTTGTAAAGTATAGGTCTATCTTTTCTTGGGTGCTGGCTAAAAAATGCTGCTGGACTGGTGTCTTGTGTACCTGTGAAGGAAAATGTTTTGAAAGACGGGCTTTATACTGTCTGTAATGTATAACACAAACAACCCGAGCCTCCTTTGGCGATGAATCACTCTGTAGACACATTTATTGGCACACACATCATATATAGAGATCTACAGAAACAGCAGGATTGGTGAAAATGTTTTTTTTTTTTTTTTGATTTCAGCTGTATTTCATCTTTTCTAAACTAGTTCAACTTTTGAACCCAAAAAGATAAATGACCACATGTTGTCCAAAGTCTGCATTTCATAATTTGATGCTGTTTGAGAAGGTCAGTCGAGAAATGTCACCTTCATCTGTTTGATTTGTGCAAAGTGATTCATAAACTGTAGCTGTGTGAGGTGCATGATGGACCACAGTGGGGTAAGCTGTGCCATGTAAATATATACAATTGTGAACATAAATGATCAAATAAAATCAATGGCCAGTCCCATTCCTAATACACATCTGTCGTAAGTACATTTAATTTTAAAATGTTATCATTTATACGATTAAAATGGCAAATTGATATCCCATAACCAAAAATCACATTTAAAAAGCATTTAAGTATTAAAATCGTGTATGTTTATTAAGATCCTTACAATAATATTTAAAATATTAGTTAGTTTAATTTATAAAATCATCATTTATTGGGTACTTTAAATTGGTAGGTGGCTGTTTTTACATATGTGGACTACAAAACCAGTCATAAGTAGCACAGGTATAGTGTATTTGTAGCAATAGCAAGCAATACAATGCATGGGTAAAAATGATATATATTTCCTTTAAGCCAAAAAACTTTAGGATATTAAGTAAAGATCCTGTTTCATGAAATCATTTTGTAAATTTCCTACTATTAATATATCCAAACTTATTTTTTGTTTCGTAATATGCACATATAATATATATAATTTTAGACTTTGACTTAATGTACATTATCTACATGGTAGTCAAAATTTTATTTAAAAAAAAATAAAATAAAAAAACATTTCACATATGATGGACCCTTTTACTAATGTGGTCATGTGACACAAACACTGTACAGTTTTTTAGATTAAGGGATTACCTACTCTCGCCATCAGAACTGTTCAGAGACACTGGCCTGATTTTCTCTCTGTCTGATGAGAAGTTGGATGGGAATGCTCTAGGAGGACTGTGGCCAGCCTGCTGGCGTGCCATTCTGTAGCACCTCTGCCAAGATGGCACTACTCGGTGTGTGTATGCTTTTCCTCAACACTCTGATGCTTGTGTCCCAGACACACGGGCCCCAAGACTGCCGGCAACACCCAGGACAGACACGGCACTGCTGGCTCTCTCGTTCTCATTCTCATCTATTCCACTGGAAAGGGTTATGGGCCTAAATTTTCAAGCAGTCCCTCTTCGTTAGCAGTTCAAACCAGATTATGATGTTTGCATTTTCAAAAATCAATTCTTATTTGCTCTCCTCAGCCTGGGTTTGAAGTTCTCTGTTTGTATGCAGAATTGCACAGCTGTGAGAGGATTGTTGGCTAGATCTGAACCCGTGGGCCTTTGGCAGAGGAAGTCAGCAGGAATGTAGAGTGGAAAGGATGTGGAAAGTCCATCATCTGCTTGATTAGTAGGGCACGTTCTGTCTCTTTATACGCCATGATTACAGAGCTGCAACCTTCACCTTGAGGAAGAGTGACAGACAAATTAAAATGTGAGCTGTAACATTTGCTTTGAGAAAAAGGTAAAGCTTTTAGAGGTATATTGTAAAAGCTAAGTCAGGCTAGATGGTTAAAAGATGTAAAAGTGTTTGTGTGTGGCATATGAGGCCTCTCTGGTTTAAACATGGACTTTAGTGTTTTCTAAAGTTTTCCTTCTAGTGTGTAATCCTTGTGGTTAGTTTCAGCATGTTTGGAAGATAACCTCAAAGAGCATAAACAAACACACACACACACACACAGTATATCTGTTTACCCCGCTGGCTGCTGAGTCCTGACTAAGTAAATGAAAAATATCCTGCCAGGAGAAAACTTTGAGAGACTAGACTGGGAGGCTGATAGTATTATGCTGAACTCAGGGTTGTTTTGTGTGTGTTTCAGAGTTAGAATCTGTTAATAGTCCTGTAATCGTTTAACCGACAAATAAAAACACAGTCATCATTTAATTACTTTCACATCACTTCAAAACTTTCCTCCTTCTGCTTGAACACAAAAGTTTACATTTGAAATAATACCCTGGTCATTTATTTCAGTAAAATGTAAGTGAATAAGGACTGGTGATTTCAAACTTAAAATGTTTATTTTTATTTTTTTTAAAGGCACTATAAGTTGTAGGCGGTATACTGATACGTTCCCACTCTCCTTTGAAGCCATATAATAGCTTTGTGTGAAGAACAGCCTAAAATCTGATCCTGACATCCATCCTGTTCTTCTCTGATTTCTAAACAAGACTTGGAATATGGTGCACTAGTTTTGTGAACTACATAAGACTGTTTTGTGTGTCTTTTTTGATACTCAAAAGCTCCAGTTGACCTCCATCGTGATTGTGTGGCACAGAGCAACCAGAACAGTGTTGAAAATGTCAATTTCCATAAGCTAGCACTTAGCTAAAGCATTAGTGTCTTTAACCTGTGCTTACTGTGTTTGTATTAAAACCGGTTCTCAAGTGTTTCTCATGTTGGCACGAACGGATATACACACATTACGTTTATCATGTTCTTCTAGATTTTTTATTGGTGTGAAAGGAGATTCTATTGGTTGATTTGTTGGGTGCCTTCATGTCTTCTCCATATCACTGTACATTTCCATTTGTTTGTTTACCACTTTATCTGTCTCCATATTAGGCCTTAGACTTGTGGAGGGGTTAACAGGAAAAACAGGTTATAACTGTAGTCCGTAATGATGTCTGACAACTGTTTGGCTCTTTTATGCTTACAACAAGTTGATTTCAATGAACATTTTCTGTGAATGTGTGTTACCGCACTATTTTAGGAATTACTATATTTTCTACATGAAGGGTGATATTTAGTTAATTGTTTCAATGAAACCACATTTAATTCCTTCTTTAAAATTTTATGTGTAAGGCATGTGGAATTACACAATAATAACAACAGAGAGCTGCTTTTTTTTGATGGAATATGGTTAGAATGTTTTCCAGAGCGCAGTAGTACCTTGTTTAATAAGTAATTATGTCACTCTTAAAAGATTAAAACAGGTCTATGAATAAAAGTACAGTAACATGACAGCTGGCGGTTCATGCAGTGGAGCCTCTCGTCTGATGACTTCCTCCCATGTGCTTTGCATGAGATACACCTTACGCAAGAGAGTGTGACATCATGAGTTAACAGCGTGAGACAAATGAGGTTTGTGGTGAAGAGGAATCATTTATACAATGATTGCTTTATTTTCCTTGGCCCTAGTCTCTCATGGTGCATAGAAGTGCCTCATATAAATAAGGCTGTGGGTTTGATGGCCACATTCATACTTTAAACCAAAAATATTTCATAGTTTTTAACCCACAATCCAACCCTTGTTGTTTTCCCTCACTGCCATAACAGCCTCCTGCCAGACGAGACGGACTAATATATATATTTTTTTCTTGTGAGAGTGTTTGCATGCTTCACTCAGGAATGTTGGCGAGACTGAAATGGGTCTCCTGGTATCCCAGTTTGGAGGCTGTGTAACGAGGCAATGCAGATGTGTGCTTAGACCCTGACTGAGTTTGATCACGAGGGTCCGTGCAGCTGTGAAGTTGTAGTTCTCCAGTGAGCTCTGATATGTAAACATGTGTCCAGAGGGGGAGAGAGATATTTAGCTGGTGTGTTGTCTTTCAGGAGCTGTTAGGATTTTGTACTGATGTGTAATGATGCCGAACTCAAATGACATGCTCTCAAATCCCCCGAGTGGAGCTGTTAATGAAGCGTTTAGATTACTGGAGACGGGCACGAACAGGACCAAAGTCTCTCAGCATTTTTGTGATTATTAGTTATTCAATTCATGATGTTTAGAGACATAAGGTGAATACATATAAAATAATGAATTAGAGTGATTATTATTATTCGAAAACAAAGTAATTTTGTTGTTAAAATCACTCCTTTTTGTTTTAAAAATACCAACAATATTTCAGAAAATGTATATGTATATATGTGTATTTTTTTTTTTTTTTCATTTTAGCGTCCAATTCCCATAAATGATGATGATTATGATGAATTTACAAGGATTTGTTTACTTTAGTTTTATTTTATTTCATTACATTTTTCTAAGACTTTAGGTTAAAATGTATGAGCCAATGTAGCCTATATATTTTTTAATTTACATTGTATGCCGATTTTGTAATGAAAATTTTGTCTTGGCAGTTCAGAGTGAAATGGTATATTTTAATAATTTAATTTAAAGGTTTAGTTTGGATTAATGGATTAAAATACTTTAATTGATAGAACATACTGAATTGATTGCATATAACATTTTAATAGCAAACCAGAATATATTGAAATTGATCATGACTCCTGAGCCATATATACTGAAGTTATTTTCCCTACCATTGGAGGAATAGATCTGTTCACTTGTGATTCATGACATCAATTTTCAAGCCAATTCTGCATGGTTTCCCTCGGGAATTTCCTAGTGGTTTTCAATTTATGAGTAATTATTTATCACTGATTATTACTTGAAGAAACTTTCACATTCTGTTCTACAACAGAGTTAATACCTCAAATGTGATTTGCTTTAACTTAAGCAAATGTTTCATTTTAAAATGTAACTTGCTAAACAGTTGCCATATTTTAAATTATGTTCTATTATAATTTGAATCTATTAAAATCCTTGCAAAGTTTTAAAGTTTTGTGTTTACCATTACGGCATTAAAGTTCATAATGTTCTGCCCTTTCTTGGTTCCGTTGATTTATGTTCCTAATTTATTCAGGAACGAGGCTGACTTGCATTACTGTGCATGCATGCAAACACACAACATATCTATCTAGAGACTTCAGAGTGGGGCGATATGCTGTGATTCAACAATGAGGTCAACTTGCCAGCGGGCAGAGCTGAATCCTCCACGGGGACGCCCAGTTCTTTGACTCAAGTGGAGAGCTTATCGTTTATCAAACCCTCTTCTGTTCGCTCACAGCTACGGTCACTCAATGGGCTTTTGTTGTCAGAGATGCAAATGTTTTGGTGGGGTGACGTGTCTTGGAATATTGTTGCCTGGATCTCATTCATCCAGATGGCATGCACACTACCCAGGGGTGGCTATGAAGTCATGTTTGGAAACATGGAGAATTGCAAACAACCGTCTAGACGGTAACGAGCACTATGTTGATACGTTTACATCTTGGTTTCAGAAAAATCAGACTAGTCTTTTAAGGATTATGTTTGTTGTACAACTCGGTGTCTTTGATGTTGGTTTGTTTAAGTGATTGGTGCGTCTCAAGTCTTGTGTTTGCTGTTGGAGCTCAGTCAAAGCTAACAGGCCTCCTCTGTGTAAAGAAGCAGATAATCAGATTATTAAACCATAAATCACAGCACCCAGTTGGGAATCAGTAAGTCCAGTGAACCCAGTGACTAAGAGCACTTGAGTTCTCTCGTACAAGTTTTTTTTTTTTTTTTTTTCACTTTCCTTTTTCAATTCCCTCTACAGTGACATTACAGGATGATACAACCATCATTAGTCTTCCAAGACATAATAAATTTGACTTTAAAAGAAAGGACAAAGTAAAGGGGTGAAATATAAATGGAAAGAAAAAAGTGGTTTCAAATAGGGCTGAGAAACAAAAACTGGTTCTTCTTCAAAACAAAAGTCCCCATTTAGAAAAAAAGTGTCTCAGAAGCACTTTGGTACAATGGTATAAGTTTTATTTCTTATTTTATTGTGTTTACTTAATTATTTGCCTATTTGGTTTATGTATTTATTATATTATTTCTGTATATATTTATTAGTTTGCTTGCTTGCTTTATTAACATTATTTAAGAACATTACATTATATTGTAATATGTAACATTTATTACATTATATATTTGTATTTACTTATTAAAAAAATCCAGAAAAGATTGATTTTTCATAAGGTTTCTTTAAAAGTTTTGGAACCTCAATAAACCATGCCATTCCATCAGTGGAATAATGCGACATACAGATCACAACCAATGTTTAGCCATTATCTTACTGCTTTGAATTTTGTCTGTGCAAATAAATCATGAAAGTTTCAAACACTAAACATAATTATGGGAAACAGAGTTTTTAAATTGTTGATTGCAATAACTGTTGACAATCTAAAATGTTCTCATCATTTGGAACCAGCCTCAAAGGCAAATAAATGCATGAAATGAAATGGAAAAGGAATCTTTAAAGTCCTTAATATATTCCCATACCTAGTTGCATATGAAAAGGAAGGAGTTATAAAAAAGAAGGGTAAAAATTGCAAGCAAGGTGTCTGGGGAAAAGGAAAAACTACCTTGTCAGCACTATGCCTGGAAGAAAAATCTCAGGCAGCTGCATTTGAGTACAACAAAGAGTAAAGGTCTAGATTTCCTCATGATATAAGAGCCTGGCACATACTACAGAGAATTCTGCACTGGTTTGAGTTGAATTTAGGAAGAAATGCAACCCTTTACAGCGTAAGGCTCCCAGGATCCTCTGAGCTCATGGTTATGTAATCACAAAGTTAATGTGGATTTGGAGAGAAAGGGGATTTGCAATTTGCTAAATGCATTTTGGATTTGTGCCTTGGACCACATTACAAACCGATGTCTGCATTGCAACCTTTTGTTTTCATTTGTGCAAAATTGACACTTTCATTTGAACTTCATGTTTAGTAGAACTCTCATTAAAAATTAACATTGTTCTTTTTATTAAATAATTAAATTAGCTATGTGGTGGTGTGGTGGCCCCTATGCTAAAGTAAATCCTTCAGTTACAGGAGCTCTGTAAATCAACACTTTTGCAGCGTGTCACCCTTTCATGACCAAAC
The DNA here is from genome assembly GCF_003368295.1 of Carassius auratus. Taxonomy (NCBI): domain Eukaryota; kingdom Metazoa; phylum Chordata; class Actinopteri; order Cypriniformes; family Cyprinidae; genus Carassius; species Carassius auratus. The sequence goes on from NW_020528505.1 coordinate 22,158, forward strand.
TTCCTCCAAGAACAATAAAAGGCTTTATGGATGGAATATTAATTTCTTTTCCGACCTCTTATACCTATGGTATATTGCATTATACTTCAAGAGGCTTTAGTGTTGAAATGCTTAATTAATTTGTTCTACCTTTTTTCTTTCTAAAAAGCCATGTTTCTGATACAAATGAATACTTTTAAACAAAATGGGATATACATTTAATGTGTGATATCATTTGCACGGTCCAAAATAGCATGTATAATTCCAATAATTAAAAGATAATCTTTTTCCAATTTGGTAATACAATGTCAGCCTTATAAAATAAAATGACATTTATGTCTTTTTCTCTTCTGTTGTAGGTCAACTTGCAGATGTTGAAAGCTGGACTCTATACTTTAAGGATAAAAATGGCCATGTGTCCTGTATACGTGGAAGAATTTTCATCCTGACCACTGTCCTGGATCTACACCGTCATAGGAAAGAGTGACTAATTTCTTGGCAACGAAAGACTTTGGTGATTTTATTTTTCTGTGGGCCATATTTGAGAAGTCATCATGCCTATTCTGAAGCAGCTTGTGTCCTCGTCCTCCCAGTCTAAGCGGCGTTCTCGTTCTGACCTGACTGCGGAGATGATCAGCGCACCTCTAGGAGACTTCCGTCACACTATGCACGTGGGTCGAGGAGGTGACGCATTTGGGGACACCACCTTTCTTAGCAGTCACTCAGGGGAGCCACCAAAGGAGCCAGAGGTACAGCAAAACTTTCCTAAACAGAGCCTCCTTTCCCGTACCTTCCGAAGCAGCAAGCGCTCCCAGTCGGCCAATCGTGACAAGACTGACAGTTCAAAACTGGCGCCCCTGGTGGTTCGCCAAGTTGTGTAAAAAATGCAATCTCGCTGCCATATTTGAATGAGGATGATGCAGGAAGAGGTACTGGAATCCACCTTCCCAAGAGCGTGTCCTCAAGTCCTTTAAAGAAACTTCCAGAAGATGAAGTAAAGCCGCTTAATGGAGCCACAGCGCCTGTTGTATCAGACGTGGAGCTGGACGAGAGGAGTTTTGGAGAGCTGACTGACTTGCGTCCATCGGTTCCATACACAGGAGGCATGAAGCATGCCGAGTCCATCATGTCTTTCAACATTGATCTGGGTCCCTCCATGCTGGGCGACATCCTGAGCGTGATGGACAAGAAGGGCTTTGACGATGACGATCTGGGATTTGAAGAAGGGAAGAGTAATGAGGGGCGCAGCTCACCACCCAGAGCCCTCCCACCCAATGAGGTTGAAGAAGGAGGCCCTTTCCTCCGATCCGGCCCCCACGGCAAAGGCAGGGGTACTAACCCTTACACTCCAGAGCTCCAATCCATGAACCATCAACACCTGGACAGCTGTTCCCTCTCCAGTTCAGGATCCACCATGCTGGATGAAAAATCCCACAATCAGATGTATGAGGGATCATGAATAACAAAAAGTACAGCACACCTCGCATTCAAGACGATAGGGAGGACTTTTCCTACATGGATGATGAGGATGATGATGACGACGATTAAGAGATTAGGGTGTGTAGAGTGAACAGTCTTTGCCAAGACTTAACTACAGAAGTGAGTTGAGGAGGTTGTTGGGGTCGATTGGAAGATGTAAAGCTCCCATGCTGACTTGGAGATGATTATTATATAATGGAGATGAAAGGGAAAACGTATGTTTTAGCCCTTGTAA